>NC_090649.1:193487616-193612616 GCF_040937935.1 Hyperolius riggenbachi
GAGTGTTAATTTTAATAGTAGATGTGTGTATTTTTATTTAGGAAGTATATGTAGGTGTACTATTACTATTTGGCCACTAGATGTCCTCCCACTTTATCTTCTTGTGTGTACTGTTAGTACGCTAACAGGAAGTATTGTGTGTATGTGTTACTTTCATTTTCTCAGTGACCATGGCATCTCATTGATCACAGACACTTATGCTGGATACACACGGTGCGTTCGCGCTCTCGATTTCCCGCTTGATTCCCGTCAATTTGTTTATTTCCAACATGTCCGATTTGGATTTCGATGGATCATTAGGTCGATTTGACATACTTTGCATGCGAATCGACTTAATGATCCATCGAAATCCAAATCGGACATGTTGGAAATAAATGAATCGGCGGGAATCGAGCGGGAAATCGAGTGCGCGAACCCACCATGTGTATTCAGCATAAGATTGGTTAATGGAACTGTGTTTCCACTCACTGATCTGTGTGCTAACAGGCAGCGACAAGAGCATGTGCACTAATGAGCAGGAGCTCACAATGACCACTGTGGCCAGATACGAGATACGTAAGTCTACGCTTCTGAGGCTAAGATGAATTCTCCCGGGGCATACTGTAGATATACTGTATTAAAATCAACAAGTGATTGAACACCTAATTTTTCATAGCCAATGCTTTGAGAGAGCTCAATACATGGTGATGTGTTCCACTGCTATTTTTCCAGCCTAGAAATGTAGCTATAGTGCGATCTGAAGTCCAGGGGACCTCCCTAGCTTGATTTCTAGACCCTCATCACTGGCAGCTAGGTTGGGTATTTGTCGAGCTTCCCCTTGGGGCTCATAACATTATATCCCACTGCTGGCTGTTATCAATAACCCTAATTTAGCAAAAACTCTTGTATGCGCACTTACTCTTCCTCCTCCCATGGATGATCCCCTCCCTTAAGGCCCATACACACTTCGGATTTCCGCGAACGACGGGTCGTTTGCACGCCCCGTCGTTCCGTTGTTCGCCCACTAAAAGGGGCGTGTGTACAGGCTGTCGTTCGCTGGATAAGGGTGAGTTTGAGCGATCCGCCGGGCGGATCGCTCAAACTCACCCTTATCAAGCGAACGACAGCCTGTACACACGCCCGATTTAGCGGGCGAATGACGGAACGACGGGGCGTGCAAACGACCCGTCGTTCGCGGAAATCCGACGTGTGTATGGGCCTTTAAGCTCCTGCAAGTACATCTATAAAGTAAGTAAGCATATATTTACATACTTATTTCTTACATCATGTTTTACATTAACAAAGCATAAAGCCAAACACAGATTTCATGAGTTATTCTAACGTTGACACTTTTTGTCTTATTTGCTGACAGGCTATTGATATTGAAGACAATGAACTTATGCAAAAGGTGAACTACTGTTTTGCCATGACTGGAAAAGCCTACCAGGTCATAGTGCAGTATTTCTACAACCTACTTCCAAAGGTAAAATTAACAAGGCAGGGGATAACTATAAATCATGGGACCCTCCCAGCAATATTATGATGCCCTGTCTCCACTTCCAGTAGCTCCAGTCTGCATAGCCATGCTCTTCTAGAAAGCCATACTCCCCCCCCCCCCCTCCCACACATTTATAGCCATTATTTCCCCTGTGTGCCGATGCAATTACTGCCATGTATCATCAGTTTAACTGAAATGTATGCAATTTATGAAGTGATTTACACAAATTGCATAATTTACTATATACATGTAAGACATAAAGTAGCGCAGTAGCGACTTATAGTAGAATGCAGTAAATTATTAAACATACCCACTTTTACAGTAAGTAAACTGTTTCAAATTCAGAATCATTTCCTGTATCTATATATTGCTGTATTTTGGTATGTAGCCGTGTCCTTCTACTGTAGTTATGCTTAGTCTAGGCTATATAGCTATGCAAAAATTTCCTCCCAGAGCATTCTAGGAGACAAGGCATTATTTTCAATGACTTCAGAATTCTGAGAAACAAACATTCAGCAGAGCTGCACCTGACCGAACTAAACAGGTCGCCACCTGTGAAAAAAAATCCAAATTTACCTAAGTGAGAAAATATTTTACAAGGGGAAAACACTAAATAAATAATGAATATTGTAAAAAAATAAGCAATTTTAGTCAGTACATTATTTTCACTACAGTTCCTCTTTAAAGTGGTACTAACGATTTAAAAAAAAATCACAAAGAGTTTCACTTACCAGGCATAAAGTAAAGAGAGCCGCGTCAGGGAATGGAGGATCATCTGGAAATGCCGTGGGCACAGCTCTGCTGCAGAGGCAGTGGCGTCGGGGGTTTGATCCAGGGCACCGCCCCCGAACCTGTTGCCATGGTGCCTCGGATCCTCCCCTTGGGCCAGTTTGAACGGCAGGAGGGGGAGCACTGGGCGGAGTGGCAGGGATAGCGGGCACAGATAATTACAAACTCACCTTCCTCCTCTGATCCCTGCATGAAGTCTCCAGCTTTATTCTATTTCCTCCCCTGGCATCCATCCTTTGTTTACAGCGTCTCCCGTGATGATGCATGTCATCACAGGAGGCGCTGTTACCAATGGATGGATGCCGGGGGAGGAAATAGAATGAAGCTGGAGACTTCATGCAGGGATCGAAGGAGGAAGGTGAGTTTGTAATTAAATCATCCAATACTGTTGCGCAGTGCAGTTTCTAGGTCAAACTGCTCCCAGGGCAAGGGTCAAAAAATACGCCCCCCCCACTACAGGTGGTGATGCCACTTGCCTCTTGCTGGCATCCAGACTCCCTCAGCCAAGGCTGGATTTGTATTTTTCACTACCCAAGGCCTCACCGACCGCCACTCCTAAGACCTAAGGTCCATGTACATGGTTGACCAATATCGCTCTTCACGTTTATTCATTAGGTTGTCAGTTTTGGGGAGCAAGGCCCACGAAGGCACACTGCTGAGCTATACTTTCTATTAAATGAAAAAAAAAGGAGCAGGTGGGAGATATGTTTTGGGAGCGGGGGGGGGGGGGTGGTGGTGGTAACAGCCTGTTGCAGGAATGGGCGGGAGCCATAGATGGTAGAGGAAAACAAGATCTGACACTGACTGAAGAGGTTAGCTTTGCCAAACATTATATCAATCAGGTGTAAATAAGCAGAAATGGGAAAAAGGAAGGATGTCTATTACAGAGAGGAGATAGCATGTACAGACTACACAACACATACATAAACGTATGACTATGGTAGGAATTATATTGTGAGCCCCTCTGAGGGGACAGTGTAGCTGAGACTTGGATTTATGGGGAGCAACCATCTGAATGCAATAGGATGAGGTGTGAAGTAACAGTTTGGTATTGATGTTTGGAGGTAAACGCTTAAAAAAAAAAGTACAGAAGGAGTTTACACTTTCTTAAAGAGACCCTGTATTAAAAAAAAAAAAAAAAAAACATTCGGGGGGGGGGGGGGTACTTACCTTGGGAGGGGGAAGCCTCAATGTCCCAATGAGGCTTCCCCCTCCCCTGTAGCTGCAGGCAATCCAGCGCTGGCTCCCCCGAAGCCTCCCGCAATCCTCCCCTGACAAGCCTGATAAGGCTTGCTATATTTACCTTCCCTGGCTCCAGCGGTTGGTGCTGTTGCGGATCTCAGAACAAAAACAGCCGATTCCAATTGGGTCTGCTCTACTGGGCAGGCACAGGAGAGATACGTAAAGAGAGCACTTTCTCTTCCGCAGACTGGCTGAACTAACGGGACCCGATACCAGAGCTGAAGGCAGCGGAGGACAGCGGCGTGGGAGCGCTCTGTGCTCATGAGGCTGGAGGAAGCCCCAGGTATGTATAAAACGGTAAGTATGACTGATCTCTAGTACATTTTAAAGAGAACCAGAGGTGGGTTTTAAGAATGCCATTAGGACACAGATGCTGGTACTGCATACAATGACCAGCCTCTGTTACTATACTGTGCCCCCCAGGCCCCCCCTGCGCTCTGCTGTCCCCCAGAAATCAAACCACCATGATAGCGACATGCAGTCTGCCACTAGCAGGCTGTTTACCTCTGAGTGTCTGTCACCACCGCTTCCCCGCCTCCTCTATAGCGCAGCTCCCCACCTCCGTAAGCTGATTGGAGGGAAGGGACGCAGACGGAGAGCAGCGCTATAGAGGAGGCGGGGGAGCGGTGGTGACAGGCAATCAGAGGTAAACAGCCTGCTAGCAACACGCTGCATGTCGCTAGCACGGCGGTTTGATTTCTGGGGGACAGCAGAGTGCAGGGGGGGCCTGGGGGGCACAGTATAGTAACAGAGGCTGGTCATTGTATGCAGAACCTCTGTGTCCTAATGGCATTCTTCGGGTACTCTTTAAAAACAGCCAGAAGGAGAAGCTGCCACAGTTATAAAGGGTGTCAGATTATGCAGCTGCACTCTCTGGACAAACAAAGTGAAATTAAATCTTCCCAGCTCACTGCCTGTGTGCTTCCATAGTCCACCTTACTACTACAAACTGTAAGCCCTGTGCACACAGAAACACCTCCTCACTGTGCTGTGTGAAGAGACAGGAATTCCCATCCATCACCATAGCTGTGGGGGAACCTCATATACCAAACTTCTTGACCCACAACTTCCGTTCAGCCATCTCGTGTGCTGTCTGACATAAAAAGCTCCCCTGCCTGATGCAATACATAAAAAAAAAATCTAAGTCAATTCATTTCCTCCTGCAAAATTAATCTTCCCCACTAAAGTTCACCTGGTGGGAGTGAGAGTGCTTACAAGTTACTCTCATCATTCTGGATTTCCTTACTAGTACTTCTTCAGCTTCCCAGTACTCTGTGCTCTGCAATGTGAGTGGGATGTTCTGGAAACAAGAAGCACAATAGCCTTGTGATTCCTCTCTGCTGCAGCTCTAGATTGTTCCCCTGCTGATATCCTCCCTCTGCCCTGTGTAGAGCTCTCAGCAGCTGCTTCACAAATACCTGATCGGATGAACACCTTTCCCCCTCAAGGGCTGGGGCGGTGCTTCTCTTCCTCTCATTGCTGCGTGGTAGCAGAGGAGCTGGGTCACATGATCGCCCATCTTCCTCTTATTTCCTCTTCCTCCTCTCCTGCTCTGCTCAGTCTGACACTTTCTCCCCATTCAGCGCCCCCTTGCTCCAACCTCCAGCACTGCGCTCAGTGCAGTTGCACGCCCTGCACGGCCCAAGAAACGGCAGTGGTGCTTGTATTCCGCAGGTATCCAGCTCATTCATGTAGGGAAAGAAACACATAGAGAGGGCACATAGGGTGTAACGTACAGACTGTCTCACCCTTTGTGTAATTTTCACACACTACCAGAGCTAGTGAATAGATCCCAAACGTGACAAAAGACAGCCTCCACCTCTCCCTATGAAGTGGCCGCTTACCCTCAAATTTCTTGCTAGCAAGCATAGACACCGGCAGCCATTGCCATCAAAAAAATTCCATTGCCATATCCACCTTACGCTTATATTCCGCAGGTATCCAGCACATTCATGTAGGGAAAGAAACACATAGAGCGGGCACATAGGGTGTAACGTACAGACTGTCTCACCCTTCGTGTAATTTTCACACACTACCAGAGCTAGTGAATAGATCCCAAACGTGCCAAAAGACAGCCTCCACCTCTCCCTATGAAGTGGTCGCTTACCCTCAAATTTCTTGCTAACAAGCATAGACACCGGCAGCCATTGCCATCAAAAAGATTCTTCTTCCTTTGTGGACAGAGAGCTGTGAAGCGGGTCAGCAGGGGATGCTTGTCTGGCAGCACGCTGCGGCCCAGGGTTAGGTGATATATCACCAGCAGCAAGAATCTTTTTGATGGCAATGGCTGCCGGTGTCTATGCTTGTTAGCAAGAAACTTGAGGGTAAGCGGCCACTTCATAGGGAGAGGTGGAGGCTGTCTTTTGGCACGTTTGGGATCTATTCACTAGCTCTGGTAGTGTGTGAAAATTACACGAAGGGTGAGACAGTCTGTACGTTACACCCTATGTGCCCTCTCTATGTGTTTCTTTCCCTACATGAATGTGCTGGATACCTGCGGAATATAAGCATAAGGTGGATATGGCAATGGAATTTTTTTGATGGCAATGGCTGCCGGTGTCTATGCTTGCTAGCAAGAAATTTGAGTGTAAGCGGCCACTTCATAGGGAGAGGTGGAGGCTGTCTTTTGTCATGTTTTGGATCTATTCACTAGCTCTGGTAGTGTGTGAAAATTACACGAAGGGTGAGACAGTCTGTACGTTACACCCTATGTGCCCTCTCTATGTGTTTCTTTCCCTACATGAATGAGCTGGATACCTGCGGAATACAAGCGCAACAGTATTGGATGATTTAAAGTGTGCAACGCCTACACAGAGGACACTGTTTGCAGCTCAGACTTTCTAACCAAGTACTCTTTAACCGTGCGCAGCATTATCTATGAATTTGAGTTTGTAATTACCTGTGCCCACTGTCCCCGCCACTGGAGGCACCTAACTATCTATCCTATACTGGGGAAACCTACCTATCTAGCCTATACTGGGGAAACCTACCTATCTAGCCTATACGAGGGAAACTTACCTATCTAACCTATACTGGAGGCACCTGCCTATCTAACCTATACTGGGGGCACCTGCCTATCTAACCTATACTGGGGGAACCTACCTATCTAACCTGTACTGTGGGCACCTAACTATCTAATCTATACTTGTGGCAATTATATGGGTTACCCTATACTGGATGCAACTATGACTGGCTACCTATACTGGGGGTGACTTATACCTGGCTCCAGGGAGGGGGAGGGGGCGAATTTTACACCCTTGCCTTGGGTGCAATTTAGCCTAGAAACTGCCCTGCCCTCTCCCCGGCAGTGTTCTGGCTCCCGGTCCCCACTGCCTCTGCAGTCAGACCTCAGATAGGCAGCGACCAGACAGAGGCGCATGCTACCCATGGACACGGAGTATGCATGGGTAGCATAACTGCCAGAGTACAGCAAACAGGCCAGCCTGCCAAAGGTAATACAGAGTCCAGGTGAGGGGCTTATTTATGTGACATACTGCCTATTTAATATATTTAAGTTAGATCACTGCTATGTTCATGTACATTTGGCCCTGCCTATGACCACGCCCACTTACCCACGCATGACCACGCCCATATTACACCACGGCGTGTTGCACACACCTCACATTCATTCCCTATTGGTGCCCCGTATCTCCCAGGAACCTAGCAACGCCCCTGTGCAGAGGGCTGGCAGAAGCCATAGGTAAGTGAAACTCTTTGTTTTCTAAAAATCTTCAGTTTCACTTTAAATGTTCCCTGTAAGTCACGTGAGAGGAAGATTAAAAACTGACACCATAGAAAGTAACTACCAAGGGGTTACAAATCAGGAGTGGGGAGTGAAGATGAGCAGAGGCATTAGTGACCGTGGAGTACAGGCTTCCCTGGAGCCCTGGACTACTATAGCAGTCATTATAGCTGCTAAAGATTATTTATAATCTCCTAAAAAATAGACAGAATAGAAATATTTCTGATAAAAGACAGTTAAACTACCACTATGTTTTAGGTTTGTTGGAAAAATATAAACCTATGACATTAACTATTCCTGTTTGCTGTTTCGTTTTGCAATAGCTGTTGCTGAATGGTGCAGTTTTTGCAAGGATGTCACCTGGACAGAAATCTAATCTCATTGAAGAGTTTCAAAAAATGGAGTAAGTTGTAGCCTATTACATTAAGGCATTTACTGTAAAGCTTGTCTTGCTAAGGTCATTTAAAGGGAATTTTGCCTCCCGAAAACTAGAGGATTTGCAATAATTCCAGGTGGTTCTGGGTCACCATGAGCTGCCTGTGTATTCCTAAGGTCATTTAAAAGACTTGTAGAATTATTAAAATGAACTAGAAACTAGAGGGAAGAGCTGATGCCACACTTATGTAGTTAAGATTACAGAGAGTGGTTAACTAAAGCTAGAAAACATCTGAAAACATGAGAAACAGACAAGTGTTCGAGGAAATATGGGCTGGATTTTAAAGAATCGTCAGCTACTACTTGGCCAGTTCAGCCTTCGACTGGTTCATAGCTCAACATGTTGGGAGTTGCTGAAAGAGGACCAAATTAGTAGTAGTACAGTTATATTTACAGTTTACACCCACTGCAGGAACATTTCATAAATCCAAGACAGCCGGGGTTTATTGGAAAAATAAAATCTTACTGCAGTGGCAGTTCTACAACTGCAGATTCACTGAGCATTCAGCAACCCACACTATGTTCTTATAGGACTCAAGCTGCAAACTTTGGTAATTTTATTGAAGACAGTGTTTTTTAATGTCCTTTCCAGATTTGCTGTAAAAGGCTTTCCAGTGCTCCTAAGGGACAGTTCACATGGATGGCAGGCGCGTCGTCCTGTGACGCCTGGCTCTGGGGTGGCGGTACATCAAACATGGGCTTTTCGCCCCTGCAAAAGGAAATGAAGACGTGGCGGTAAATCTACCCTAGAAGCCGCATGAGGCTTATAGGGTCGCCTCAAACGTCACGGTAAATCGGGATCGGAATGTCACGTTTGCACAATCGACAGTAATTAACGGTAACCGTGCAATACTAAACGCTTCCATTCCCTTGAATGGGAACGTTTAGCTGATGAGTCCCAGACGCTAGCGGGAATTGCCGCCAAGTGCCAGCAAAACAGCTGTGTGAACCAGCGCTAAATGTTCTTCAGCTTTAGTAAACTACCATCTCAGTTTTGAGTACACGGCCCAGTAGTGATGGTCATGTCTAGGAGAACTCATGGAGAAGCATGTGATCAGTCTGGTCAGGTGATAGATATGTTAGTCTCTGTCTCTGATTTTCTAGTTATGATAATGTACTAAAGCAGGATGTGATCACAGAAAATGAGAGATTTGCAAATCTATTACCTGATAAACCAAATCACATGTTTTCAGACTATAGAGCCCTTTTTCAAATCGCATAAGTTGCTTATGCAAAATTACAGACACAGCAGTCATAAATTATTTTTTAACATAAATTGTGAAAAACCATTTGCGCAAACTGGGAGCATCTACTGAGCATGCTCAAGACTGTAGCTCACTCATCCCTATGAGGCAGTATACACAATTAGTAAGTGACACCCAATATAAGCCAGCAGTCATAGGTGTCTTCCACTATCCTCCAACATTATTGTAAATTAGTAACCCCCAATATACGGCAGAAGTTAGATATGGCCCTCAATATCCACCAGTAAATCAGACTGATCCCCAATCTGATTTGATACCTACATAGGTGGTTCCCAAGAAGAAAAATACATTTTTTTGCATACATTAGCATTATTGCAAAACTATGGATGATAATTTTGATTAAAAGCAAAATCAATTATTAATTTTCCAGAAATTTTGCATTTATTTATGTATTTTTTCTGGTTGGACTTGATGGATGAATGTCTTTTTTCAAACAAACGAACTATGTAACTATGTAACAATGAATTTTGATTACAAATATCAAAAATGCAAAATTTGAACTCAACACTAGTGATGATAGTGTTAACGCACAATCTCACTTTTCTTATTTTTTTTCCCTGTTTAGTTACTACGTGGCCATGTGTGGAGATGGAGCCAATGATTGTGGAGTAAGTAAATAATGTTAAAATGGTGAAAAGTATGTGGACATACCTTCTACTTGCTGGTTATTTCAGCCATATATATGTAAAGGTAACAGCAGACGTAGCTGAAATGTAAGTTTATGGAGAAGATGAACAATAGAATAGCTGGAATAGAAAAAAGCCCTCCTTGCACCTGCCTTGATGCTTTAAGTCTACTCTAAAATTTGAAAGTGCTACGCATGTTCTATTCATCACATCGATGCAAAAATAGTAAATGTAAAATACCAGCTGTAACAAATGATGGTGAGGAATAGTAGTCTGAGGCTGCTTTTAAGAGTTTAACAAAGAGAGAAAAAAAAGAAAGGATTCAATAGTGGGAGTATTTTATTGGCTTGCATAAATACCAGACCACAAACTAATCATACACGTTTTCAGATGGAATGCTGACTGTCCCACATCCTGGCCATGAATTCATTGATGTCTTTGTTTCTGAACGGAAGCACATCTTCACAGCAATTATTATTATTATTCTACATAACACCATTATATCCCTTGGTGCTCTGCAAGTAAATAATAATTGATGCAGTACAAACAAATTACAGAACAATGATGGGTGGCGTGATGGAGATATCACACACAGACAACATACAGTTGTATAGCTCACATTGTTATTTTAGCTGTACATACAGTGATACTGAATATATATACACACATAGATTGTAGTTGTCCTGAGACTAATTTTGGAGATCCCAGACGTAGTTATTGTGCAGTAGTAATATTTAAAGGTGGGTACACACATCAGATAAAAGTCTTTGGAAAATGAAAGATCACAGACCAATTTTACCCCCTTCCATGTAGTATGAGAGCCACACCTACACAGTCTATTCTATTGAGCTGAACTCCCCATCAGATAAAAATCTTTGCACGATGCTGCACACAAAGATGCTGTACACATGCAACAGATCATTATCTGCAAAAGATCTGTTCCTGCAAAAGATCCGTTCCTGCAAAAGATCCGTTCCTGCAAAATGCATTCATAGTCTATGATATCTGCAGATCTCATACACACCTTGTTTAATACCTAATACACATGGTACGATTTTCCATGCGATAGATGGAATGTGATTGATAAAATCCGTCATGCCCGATATTGCTCCCGATCGTTTCCGCGCTTGATTTCTCATAGCGGTGAATGGAAAAAGATAAGAAAAACAAATGAAGATAAGAGAATCGAGCACAGAATTGAGTGCAGAATTGTGCTAAAAAACGATCGGGTCGCAAAATCGCACGAAAAAACGTAACGTGTGTACCCAGCATAACGGACATTCATCTGCAGATCAGATCCACCAGGATGGATCTTCGGATCTGCAGATGATTGTCTGATCTGCAGATGAAAGTCCTTTAAACAAGGTGTGTATAAGATCTGCAGATATCATAGACTATGAATGAATTTTGCAGATACAGATCTTTTGCAGATACTGATCTTTTGAATGTGTACAGCATCTGTGTGTGCAGCATCTTGAAAAGATTTTTATCTGATGGGGAGTTCAGCTCAATAGAATAGAATGTGTAGGTATGTTCTCATACTACATGGAAGGGGGTAAAATTGGTCTGTGATCTTTCATTTTCCAAAGACTTTTATCTGATGTTTGTACCCACCTTAATGCTATGCTGGAATGCTCCATTATTAGCGTTGTTTGCGGCACACAACTAATCTAAGAAATAATGACTACCTAATCAAGCTTTTCCTGACAGTACACTAACCATAAGGAAGGCGTCATGTCATAACTCAATAAACTCCACCCCCCTCCAATGATCAAGAATATTTTAGTATATTTACTTGAAAAAGTTCTTATACAGGTTTGTCCAGTACATTTCAAACGTGACTATGTCACAGTCACGTTTGAAATGTACTGGACAAACTTGTATAAGAACTTGCCCTGTGGCCTGCTGATGGTTTATGCATGCGTCTATTTGAAAAGGGCGCCTGGAAAAAAGGGCACCTGGTGTAGCCCATATATGCCAAATTCGGCTACAAAAAGGGCACTTGGTGTAGCCCATATGCCAACTTAGGCTGCAAAAAGGGAACCTGGTGTAGCCCATAAGCCAACTTTGGCTACAAAGGGCGCCTGGTGTAGCCCATATATGCCAAATTTGGCTACAAAGGGTGCCTGGTGTAGCCCATATATGTCAAATTCAGCTATAAAGGGCATCTGGTGTAGCCCATATATGCCAAATATGGCTACAAAGGGCGCCTGGTGTAGCCCATATATGCCAAATTTGGCTACAAAGGGTGCCTGGTGTAGCCCATATATGTCAAATTCAGCTATAAAGTGCATCTGGTGTAGCCCATATATGCCAAATATGGCTACAAAGGGCGCCTGGTGTAGCCAAAAAAGCTAGTTTTAGGTTATAAAAAGGATACTGTTATAGGCAAAATTTGTTGGGCTATAAAAGGGTGGTGTTGCCTAACCCTAAGATTCCCCAGGTGGTGCCTGACCCTAAGACCCCTCAGGTGGTGCCTAACCCTATGCCCCCCCCTGGTGGTGACTAACCTCCCCTAGTGGTGCCTAACCTTAAGACCTCCCCCCCCCCCCGCTTATGATGACTAATCCTAACCCCCTGCACACCTGAATCAAACATTTTTGCTATTAAAGGGTGCCATTTTGTAGCAAAATCAAAAACCTTGTAGCTGAATAAGAAATACTGGCTACAAAGGGGCGCCCTTTTGTAGCAGAATTAAAAACCTTGTAGCCGAATAAAAAATATGGGCTCCAGTAGGTCACCCTTTTGTAGCCGAAAACCTTGTAGCCAAATAAAAAATATGGGCTACAAAGGGGCACCCTACTGTAGCCGAAAACCTTGTAGTCGAAAAATATATGGGCTACAACGGGGAGCCCTTTTGTAGCCAAATAAAAATTATGGGCTACAAAGTGGCGCCCTTCTGTAGCCCGAAGTAGGCAAATAAAATATGGGCTACCAAGGGGCGTCCGCTTGTAGCCTACATAAAAACTCGGGCGCCTTTTTTACCACCTTGTAGCCGATACATAGAAATAACATTGATGTCTATGAAGGCGCCCTTTTCATACAGGCAGCTCAGGCGCCCTTTTCAACTGATCCCTTATGCATTGTTACAATTGCAGTAATAAACTCTGCTGTAATGTTTATAACATACTTAGTTAAAATAAAAGTTAGTGACACAAAATGTTTCTCTTCTATGTTTCCTTCCTAAAAATTGAATGAGAATCGTAAAGAAGTGAATGGATATGTGGTGGGGATGGGAGAAAACTAAACAGGAATGGGGTAGAGATGGTAAAGGATTGGACAAGGTTGGAGTGGTAACAGGGAAATAACCTGAAAAAAATAATAGGGATGAGATAAGGGACTACCATAAGTTGAATAGTGAATGGAGACAAGATTATGTCCCAGTGTACAACACTACTGGGAAGAGTGTATTTGCTAGTGTGTAGCAGGACTCACAGATAAGAATGTGAGAGTGACCAATGTGTTCTGTCAATCAATTTTTATTGATTCAAGGTTAAAAATAAAAACATTATGATTACCTTTCCATATACATTCAGAACAAAAGTCTTCACAAAAATACTATTATTTCCAATAATAAGAAATTCACATAAATAATGGCGTTAATAATGATATTATTCCATAAAAACTCTTCCCCCACTATGAATACAGGTAAAACATTCCTCCCAAAAAAAATTTCAAAGAAAGAAAAAAAAAAAAAAACAAATCAGGGGCTCATTCCAATCTCTAGACCAGTGCTGCTCGGATACCCCTTTTCAAAATCCGAATTGAATTTGGATCCGGATACCCAGATATCCGGATCCGAATCGGATATCCAAATCCGAACTTTTTGGTATCCGAGTAAAATCGGATATCTGAACCCAATATCCTGGATTTCGGCCGGATTCAGATAGCTGGATAGAAAACCAGAAGTGGCCTGAAAATGGCTTCAATTGCTTCCAAAACTCTCTCTCTCTCTTTCTCTCTCTCTCTCTCTCTCTCTCTCTCTCTCTCTCACACACACACACACACACACACTCTCTCTCTCTCTCTCTCTCTCTCTCTCTCTCTCTCTCTCTCTCTCTCTCTCTCTCTCTCTCTCTCTCTCTGACTGAATGACCTCTGAAAGGGTTTTTGGCCATTGAAGGGATTTCCGCCTCTTCTCGGATATCCTATCTAACTATCCACCCGGATTTCGGATTTTACATGGGAAATCCGAGTTCGCTCGGATAGTGCTATTCGGATTTAGAAAGATATCTGGAATCCAATTCAAGGTTCGGATAGTGGAAAAAGTTAGGATTATCTGGGTAGTATGGATACCCGAATATTGGATGAGCAGCACTGCTGTAGACACAAAGATGTATTCCAGCGTCACACCAACCTGACAACAGTGCTGCTCATCCAATATTCGGGTATCAAAACTATCCAGATAATCCGAACTTTTTCCATTATCCAAACTTTGATTTGGATTCCAGATATCTTTCTAAATCCGAATAGCACTATCTGAGCAAACTCGGATTTCCCATGTAAAAGCCGAAATCCGGGCAGATAGGATATCCGAGCAGATAGTTCAATGGCCAAAATCCCTTTCGGAGGCATTCAGTCCGAGAGAGAGAGAGAGTGAGAGAGAGTTTTGGAAGTAATTTCAGCCATTTTCAGGCCACTACCGGTTTTCTATCCGGATATCTGAATCCGACCGGATATCCAGGATATTGGATTCGGATATCCAGTTTTACTCGGATACCCAAAAGTTTGGATTCAAATATCCGATTCAGATCCGGATATCTGGGTATCCGGATCCGAATTCAATTCAAATTTTGAAAAGGGGTATCCGAGCAGCACTGCCTGAGATATTCTCTCTGTAGTCCAACCATCCTGACCATTGATAATTCACTGTATACATTCTATCCTGATCTGTGTAATGATTGGTGTAGTAAGCAGAGAGAATCTGATTATTGGCGATCTGCAGTATCACCAATAATGCAGATGTCACTTGATCATTGATGATCTGCAGAATCACCAATAATGCAAGTGTAACTAACCTCTGGATACTGTAGCAGAAAGAATAACAATAAACATGTCCAATATACAAGACTGTGGAAATATCCACCACACGGTGATTCCTCAGAGGTGTGGTTACCTCTGAATGGGAACCCCGTGTGTGAGATCCTCGGCCCAAGAGAAGATTGGGATCTCAGCACCTGGCAGTAATCGTCTGCTAGGGCAGGCGTCTCGGAGAGGCAAGCGTCAGAGATATCCCACCAGTGGGAGACGTTCCACTGGGGAAAAGAGAAGGGTCAGAGAGGAAAAGGTTCGGCAACAGAGAGACGGTAGCAGCACAAGAACAGAAGGCTGATTCAGAGTCCGTTAAACAGGCAGGGTCGGCAACTAAGAATCAGATAGGCAAAGGTACAAAATCGAGAAGAGGAGAGAGTAGTCAGGGATAGCCAGTCCAGACACAAGATAGACAAGTCAAGACACAGATAAATATGCAATACAATCCTAGACTGAGGTGTGATGTCCTTGATATCAACACCAGGGAACTGAGCTAAGGTCTGAGCGTTTACACCTAAATATTCACGACAGCAGACAGTGAGCAAATGACATCTGTGGGCTTAAAGAGACACTGCGAAAAAAAATATATGATATAATGAATTGGTTGTGTACTATGAATAATTACTAGAAGATTAGCAGCAAAGAAAATATTCTCATATTTTTATTTTCAGGTATATAGTGTTTTTTCTAACATTGCATCATTCTCTAATATGTGCAGATTACACAACACTCAGCATTCAAAATGATTCTTTCAGAGCAGTCTGTGAACTAATGACCTCTCCTCTGGCAGAGAAAAAGTAAACAGTTGAGATAATAAAAGCCAGAAGACAGCCCTCTCCACGACTTTTGAAAGTCGTAGAGATTAATGGCTTTTTTGCATAGAGAGAACAACTGGAGTTTCTTAACTCTTCCTGTACTGGAAACAATTCGACTGATGTATCTGATCTTAATGTTTTATTTCTTAGCTGTACTACACATACAAATCATAATATCATAATTTTTTTTCGCTTCAGTGTCTCTTTAAATGCTGAAGCCCAGTTCCACCAGCCCGCCCAGTGAGCTGGAGCTAAAGTCAGCATGTGATTGGCTGACTAAGGTCAGCTGATCGCCGGATCAGCTGACCAGTCTCCTCAGAGAATAAAGATCCTGCCACCTCGCGCGCGTGCGCATGACCCTCTGCCTCTGAATCACTGAGAGGCCAGGTCCCTGGTCAGCGCACGCCCGCACACGTAAGTCCGCCGGCTGAGCAGCGGGACCCACCGCCATCCTGTCAGCCGTGGTGGCGCCCGCCCTGCTCTGTGCCGGCGGCTCCGTGGGCGTTTTGGAAACTGCCGGCTGGGATGCGGAAGCCGCCGCCACGCTGCCCTGCGCGGCGGCGGCTCCGCTATTGCTCACAATCTGTCTAAACAAATTCTTCCATTCTCATTATTTCATTAAATGAAATGCAATTTGGGGAAAAAAATCTGCATTGGAATTCACCAACCTTAAAATTTGGACCTATTTTATTGAATGGATAGCAAATCAAACAGGGAGCTATTTGAGCAATACAAGAAGTAAATTCTCCTGCAGATCATTTGGAAACAAAACTAGTGTTGACTGCCTGTTCATACAATACAGAAGGGTTAACTGGAATTCCACTTTAAACATCACACACACATGGATGGGTGTTGTGTTTTTTGTCCTCATGCTTTGCCAATGCAGTGTATGTTAGTCACTCTTCAGTTACATTACTGTGTGTATTTTACGGATGTTAAATCCCTGGGTGAATTATGTACAGATGGGTGTGGTTTTCTTTTGTCCTCATTCTTTTTCCAAGTAATAGATGTAAATCTTTTTCCAGGTAATGCACAATGTATGTTTAGAATGTTGATATTACCACAAGCAATTAGATTAATGTAATGTGTTAAAGCACACCTGAAGCAAAATAAACTTATGAGATAATAAATTGTATAGTACAACTAAGAAATATAACATTTATGGCAAAGAAATAGGGTCATATTGTTTTCCAGTACAGGAAGTGTTAAGAAACTTCAGTTGTTATCTATGCAAAAGAGCATCTCTGAGTTCATCGACCCCACTTTTCGACTCAACTTGGGTAACAGACAGTCCTGTCTTCTGAAGCACTTAATCAACTAAGATACAGTGAGAGACCGGTTGAGATAAGATTTTACTGCAGGACGGTTCAAAGGGTCATTATTTCTGCTTTGTTTTATAGTTTAAAATACAGAGGATGGTTTGTAAACTGCAAATATGACAATGATGCAATGTTACTAAAAAAAAGTTATATAACTCAAAATGAAAATAAGAGACTCTTTTCTTTGCTACTACTGTTCTATTAATTATCCGTACTAAGCATACAAATTATTATATCACTAGAAATAAGCCCGCTCGTTAAAAAACAGGTGCTAGGCTTTGACTGCAACCTCCCGCACTGCCTTTCCCCCTCCAACAGTTGAGCTCACTCCGCCCCGCATGCGCGCCCCCTGCACCGGATCTCTGCTGTCCCAAGTCGACCCGTGTGCTGCGCATACGTACTATGCCAAATGCATAGACACAGGGATGGTGGACACAGGGACACAGCAGTTTTATTATATAGGATAAAGGGGTTTTTTTTGCTTTAGGTTTGCTTTAAATGAACACAGATTAGATAACATTTTTATGTTTTCTATCAGAATCTGTATAATAAAAAAGCAGATCTATCTATCTATCTATCTATCTATCTATCTATCTATCTATCTATCTATCTATCTATCTATCTATCATTGTTTAATAGTCGCATACACCAATGATGATGTGTGTTTTTACTGTTTTGCACTGTAGGCTTTAAAGGTAGCCCACGCTGGTATATCCCTATCTGAACAAGAAGCTTCTGTTGCTTCACCATTCACTTCCCAAATCACCAACATTCAGTGTGTTCCTGAGCTCATTAAGTAAGTGCTATTATTTAATATTGACTATTGAGTTATATTGCAATATATTTATTTTATAATATTTCAAGCAGTAAATAATGATATCTGAAAGTACACCTGTCAGAGCTATAAACAGAGCTCAATTTTTGCAAAGGCAACATAAGTCATGGTCTAGGGGAAATCTCTGCCTAAACACATGACCAGGCAATGCAAGATTTACATTGTCATTCACACTTCTTATTGTCACAGTTCCATATTTAGCACGCAGTTATCTGCAATTAGTCATTTTATCTTAGGTAGTAATACAATATACTGAACCTGAGTTCTACCACTGGGAGTCTGTTTTCTTGAGCCCCCAGCAGTGGTCATTTGAGAATATTGATTGTTCATTGAATTTTGAGCAGCTTACTAGATTATTATTTGTGCGTTAAGCTATTTGTGGCTTGAAGTTTTATGGGGTACATATTCATGTATTTTTTTAGGACTGAACCATAATAAAGTGTAATTGTCAGTTGGATTGATTATATTAAATAAAGCTTGTTGATGTTATATTTTGCAAAATTCAAAAGTGGACTGGTGCTGTTTTGCTGGATTTCCATCCTCTTAGGACTCATTCACATTGCATTCCGTTTGTGTGGCCGTCCGTGTTGGCCAGTTTTCAAAGGGCTCTTTCACATCAGACAACGCGAACAGGAGCCGTTCTCCTGCACGCGTTGTCTGCCTGCGGCGTGTCGTCGGGTATCTGCGGTGCGACGCAATTAGCGGCGGTAGCTGGTAATTAAACCCGATGGAAAACGCCGGCTCGCGGGTGCGTTGGAGGAAAAACTGCGCCCGGGTGCGTCGGAACCGCAACGCATCGAAACGCAGCGTCGAGTGTGAAAGGTAAAATGAAAGTCTATGGACTTTCATCTTACCTTGGTTAACGCAAACGGCTTCCGTTTGCGTTAACGCAGAAAGTCTGCCCTAATGTGAAAGAGCCCAAAACGTTTTTTTTTTCCTGAGTTCTGTGCATTGCCCGTTTTTGTTAAGCTCTTTTCTAAGCGTTTTTGCAGAGCGATTGCATTTTTACACTTCGTGACATCAGTCAGGAAGTGATCTCTTTGATCCGGAAAAATGTGCATCCTGTAATTATGTCAGGATGATGAATAATAAGCAAGCGCTCTATGTGAAGAGATTAAACAGCACCGTATAGTCTCCATGGTGAAGGGGAGGGTCTTTGAGGAGAGACAAGCGCTCATAAGTGGTGGATGAAGGCTGATGGGCAGCTTTTATTCTTAAAACTGCAAACGCAATCGCTGCACAAAGCAATTTTGTGAGCGTTTTGCATTTTACTATAACTTCCATTGAGGCGGAACCGCCTCAAAAATGGCCCATGCAGCGCTTATCTGAGCGGATTGAAAGCAAACGGCTTAGATGTGAACTTTCTCATAGAGGAATCATTGCACAAGCACTTTCAGGGTGAAAATCGCCAACACTTAAAAAATAAAAAAAGCGCCCCTAGTGTGAACGAGCCCTAAAAGATACATATATTCATTCAACCCTAGCACACTCCACAATATGCAGGTGTTGCGGACACCCCAATCAGGGGCGTTTCTAGCCTTTTTGTCACTCCAGGCAAGAAGTCCTGTGTCACCCCCCTCCCCCACCCAAAAAAAACCCCACATACCCACACACCATGTGCCCTAAAGGGTGGATGCATAATACAGGGAGTCCCTGAGATACAAACAACCCACCAATCCTGTTGCATTTCACTTCACATCCCCTTCCTGCACTACCCCAGCTTAGTGTGTAATTGCAGAGTATAGTGGAGCAGAAGCTGTGCTCTTACCTCTCTGCTGAAGTCTATTGCTGTGCTTCCACCTGTCTGTTCACCACTCACCCTAGTACCCAGCATCTCCTACCACATATATCGTGATTACACGCGACATGAGCAGTGTGAGGTGCCAGCACTAGAGGGAGCAGAAAACAGACAGGACCAATGACACTCCAGGCAGTGGCCTGGAATGCCTATGCCTTAAAACGCCCCTGGCCCCAATTTTTGCAGGTTTTACATTGTGCTTCAGTAGTAAGGGGCAGCCAAAGCCACACATAAAAAATAACAAGCATGTTTGGCACATTGCAGCTTAGTTGTGTTGGAACAAAACCCACACAGTAATGCTCAGTGCTTCTTGCTGCTTGTAAAAGACATGGAGGCCATCAAGAGATGGACTGGCCAAAAACCTGTTGGTTCTGTCAGATTTTAACTGCCTACTTTTTTCATGATAGTTGTCCTTTAAGGTGGATTATGTGTTTTACAAAAACTGTATGTACACTAAGCTATGTATGAATGCTTTGTGAGGCTATAGCCTTCTAATGCTGCTGTATAGCACTCGGCCCCAAACTGTTGCTGAACCCTGTGGGGGGGGGGGTAGTAATTTTGTATGTGTGAGCACAACTTCCGTTTGCTTTGACCCAGACTGTTGCCCAAGGGATAGAGTCCCAATCCCTTCAGGAGACTGTAGTTGTTAACTACCTGTTACGGTATGTGTCACCAAAAACATGGGGCTTGATTCACAAAGTGGTGCTAACCTAGTTAGCACGCCTAAAGACTTTGGGCGTAATAAGTAGGGTGCTAACTAGGTTAGCACAGTTTTCACAATCAAATTGCGTGCAAAGTCCCGCATACAAAACGCTGTGCGCACAGCGCAGTGTGCCTGAAGCGTTAAGGTCGCATACCATGTGACCTTGTAGGCGCATCAGGTGCGCCATTTTCGTCACATCACGGTTGCGGCGTTTCACGCGCACCGCACTGTGCGTGCGCAAAGTTTTTGCGCATGGGACTTTGCGCGTGAGTTCTTTTTAACACGCCTAAACTGAGTTTAGGCGTGAAGAGGGGCTTATCACAAGCGTGCTAACAGTTAGCACTGCTTTGTGCTTTGTGAATTAAGCCCATGGTGACCAAGATCCATGTAGAGACTAATATCTGGACACTGATTGGTTACTGTGGAGGCTCAGAACATTGTGGAATATTTCCAGCAAACACTGAAATTGCTCTGTATGAGCATTCCCATATTGGATTTGCCATATATGGGGATAATTCAACAGGAACAGCAACACTACTCATTTGGGCCATATGCAATTCACTTTTTCTCCTGAGTTTTCCCCTAGGAGATAATGTTTCATCTTCTATTTAAAATAACTTTAAGCACTTTGAAATGGAAAAAGTACAAAAACGTTGGTGAAAAAGTACTATAAAAATTATTTTGAGTTTTTAATCAATAGTTTGGAACAGCTCAGCCTCTGCTCATTCTTTGCTTTAAGTTCAGATAAGTTGCTCCTTGTATTACCCGAGGAAGCAGGTTAGAACCAGCCAATCAGTGTGATCGGCGGTCATAGGCTTAAGCCTATGACAGCCGATCACTTAACAGCCGTGTCACACGGCTGTCCCCAGTACAGCGCTGCTGCTGCTCGCCATCTAACAGTCTCCCGAGCGGCAATGGCGTTAGGCGGTCCTGGGGCTGCCCCGTGGTCACACCCATGGGCGTTACCCAGTCTTCAGGTAGTTAAGGGAGGAAAGTATACAACTACCTCCCTTTTTAAAAGTTTGTTAATGATTTTATCCTGATCTGGTGCCTCTGTTCTACACTATTAATCTTGAGAGTCCACCCATGGTGGAGGGGTTTTATCCCCTTTTTCTACTTCTACGGAGAGCGACATTCTTAACCCAAGTGGGGCCGGGTCTAATCCCCTCAGCTGCTATTTCAGTGGTTACCTGTATTGTAAAAATATCACCTAGGAGAAAACTCAGATGAGAAAGTGAATTGCATATGGCCCAAGATGTGTTGTGGAATGCATGCAAGAATCTCTAGATTTAACAGCTAAGGGCCCTTATTCAATCCTCTTTTTCTCCTTAGTTTTTCTCCTAGGTGATATTTTCACAACTATTAAATAAAATTCCCTTTAAGGCACTAGCAAGAAAGAAAATACTGAGAATAATTTGAACAGTACTTTTTCACCTACTTTTTTGTCACATTTTCAATTGCAGAGTGCTGAAAAGTTATTTTCAGAATCGGAATAAGAAACATTTATTTTGCCAGGCATGACAGGGTTTAATTCTAAAATAATTTTTTTAAAGAGAAGATAAAAATGATCTCCTAGGAGATAACTCAGGTGAAAAATGGGCCCAGGTCTCTCTTTGGGCATTTTGTAATAAAGTAACCAACATTTCCAATGCTTTATACTGTACATGTTTGTAATTATGCCCTACCAAGCAAGCCAACAGGAGAAATAGTATAATTGCTATTGGTTAACTGGACAACACTGCTAACATAAGGACACGTGGCATGAACAAAAATAAAATGATGATACTTGATGGTGTCATGGAGGTGTAGAAAGTTTAACATTCTCAAAAATAAAGTCACTGTTTGGACTTGTTAGGGCCACTTTACATTGATTAAGCATTTATCACATTATAACCGCACATCACCACTATTTGCTGCTCTAATAAATTGTGTTCCATTCTGATTGCACAGGGAAGGTCGTGCTGCTCTTGTGAGTTCATTTGCTGTCTTCAAATATGTCACCCTGTATGCCATGATACAGTTTGTTTGCATTCTACTTCTATACTGGGTAAAGTATTTTATATTTTATTTGGTTTTACGTATGTGTTTTATTTATTGTCACACTTAATACCAATTAAATTCTGCCTAGTTGTCAGTTAATTTTGTTTTGATGTAGGTTAGTAGCTTCACCGTCATGTGTAAAGCATCCTCTTCCACACAACAGGACTCTTCTTGGCTTTCTTGGGCCCCCAAAGTTGATTATGTTCCTAGTTTGAAAGTCCAGGCACACCCACTACTGCTGGATTTTTCACAAATGAAATAATAATTTGGAGTGGGGGCACGGATCCAATAAGGTCTAAAATGAGGTACTTAGAAAAGCTCTTAAACACTCCATGGCCCATTGCAATTAACTTTTTCTCCTGAGTTTTAACCTAGGAGATAATTTTTCATCTTGCATTTAAAATATTTTTATAGCACTTTGCAATTGAAATAGTACCAAAATTAGATGCAAAGGTACTATCAAAATTATTTTAAATATTTTTTTGCTTGTTGTTGATTTAACCTTCCTGGCGGTAAGCCAGAGCTGAGCTCGGGCTATGCCGCGCAGGAAGATATCTCAGCCCCTGGTGGGGCGATTTGGCCCATTTAAAGTGCTGTACGCGCAGCTAGCACTTTGCTAGCCGCGCGTACAGCTTGATCGCCTCCGCTCTGCGGCGATCGCCCACACGCTGCGGCGGAAGAGGCCCCCCTGCGCTGCCCGGACCAATGAGTTCCAGGCAGCGCTATGGGCTGGATCGGAGGCGTCTGATGTCAGGACGTCGGCTGATGTCCATGACGTCATTCCGATCGTCGCCATGGTGACAGGAGAAGCCAAACAGGGGAGCGTGTTATATACGCAGTCCCCTGTTTGCTATTGATGCCGGCGATGATTGCACTAGAGGGCCACATACGCCCTCTAGTGGTGTTTCATGTAGCTACCACTCTGGTAGCTTTACATGAAACACAAAAAAAAAAAAAAAAGGATTTCTGCCTGTTTGGAAGAAAAATTAAACCGCCAGGAAGGTTAAAAGGCATTTTATTACAATTTCAGAAAATATCACCTAAGAGAAAAGTCAGGTGAAAAAGTTAATTGCATATAGGCCCATTTGGGTAAAATAACATTGCAGGCATAATGTTCAGACTTACTGGCCCATATGCAATTCACTTTTTCTCCCAAGTTTTCTCCTAGGAGATCATTTTCATCTTCAATTTAAAATATCTTTTTAGCTCTTTGAAATGGAAAAGGTACCAAAAAGTAGGTGCAAAAAGTACAATCAAAATTATTTTGAGTATTTTTTTGCTTACTAACATTGACAAAATGCATTTTATTGACACTTTATTGACATTGAAACTATCACCTAGGGGAAAACTCAGGAGTAAAAGTTAATTGCATATGGCCCACTGGCCCTCATTCAACTTACTTTTTTCTCCTACATTTTCTCCTAGGTGATATTTTTACACCTATCAATAAAATGAAATTTTAAGCCACCAGCAAGCAAGAAAATACTCTGAAAAATTCTGGCAGTATTTTTTCATCTACTTTTTGGTATGAAAAATTATCTCCTAGGAAAAAACTTAGGACTAATAGTGAATTGAATAAAGGCCACCATATAACCAGTTAATGTGAAACCTTGCTGAATTCTACATATATAGATGTAGGAATCCTCCAGGATGATTAGTGTTCAATTGGGTATCTTGAATAGTGTATAACATTGTAAAACATGTCTACTAAATGTCAGTACAGTTCCTCTTTGAATTAATTACATTTAATTACAGGAGCCAATGTTTAGCTGTTGGCCTGACTAATTTGATAAAGACTGCAGATTAGCGTCACTTCCACAGAGTTGTTTATTTAGATACAGGGGGCATAAGCAATTCACTTTTTCTCTTTAGTTTTCTCCGAGTTGATCACCTTATCAATAATATGCCTTTTAAGCCACCAGAAAACAAGACAATACTCAGAATAATTTTGACAGTATTTGTGGTGAACAAATACTGTCAAAATTATTCTGAGTATTTTTTTTTTTTTTAGTACTTTTTCAATTGCAGAGTGGTAAAAAGTTATTCTAAACAGAAGATGAAAAATTACCTCCTAGGAGAAAACCTAGGAAAAAAAGTGAATTGAATATTCAATTCAATCCACTTTTTCTCCTACAAGAAGATTTCTCCTACATGATATTTTCACGCTCTTATTTATTTAATTTATTTATTATTTATGTATTGTATTTATAAAGCGCCAACATATTACGCAGTGCTGGACATTAGTTTAGGTTACAGACAATATTTAGGGGTGACATACAGCAATATGACAATACAGGAATACAACAAAAACCAGACAACGCGGCACAGTAAGTACAAGGTAATGCTTAGTCAGTCACTGGATGGGAGCATGGAGATTAGGATAGTTAGGTTCACTCGAATGCATAGCATGGGTGCACAGTAATGGAGGTGCATGATCAGGTAGGACACAATAGGAGGAGGACCCTGCCCAAAGGCTTAAAATCTAGAGGGAAAGGTAGGGACACGAAAGGTAGGGGACCAGAGTTCAGCTGCGGGTTTAGAGCACTTGTGAGGGGTGGTAGGCCAGAGTGAAAAGGTGAGTTTTGAGGGCTTTCTTGAAGATGTTGAAGGAGGGGGCTGCCCTAATGGGCGGAGATAGGGAGTTCCATAGTGTTGGAGCAGCTGTTGAGAAGTCCTGGAGGCGTGCATGGAACTGGGTGATGCGGGGGCAGTCAGGCGAAGTTCATTGGAGAAGCGGAGTAAGTGGCTAGGTGTGTACCTCTGAGTAAGATCAGAAATGTAGGTTGGACAGGTTTTGTGGAAAGATTTGTAGGTCAGACACAGTATTTTGAATCTGATTCTGGACTGGATAGGAAGCCAGTGGAGGGATTCACGGAGGGTAGCTGCCATGGGAGAGCGATGGGAGAAGTGGATAATTCTGGCTGCCGCATTTATGATTGACTGTAACGGGGCTATTTGGGTCATAGGGAGACCAGACAGAAGGGCATTGCAGTAGTCAAGGCAGTAAATTATGAGGACATGGATGAGGAGTTTGGTGGTGGCAGAGGTCAGGAAAGGGCGAATCTTACAGATATTATGAAGGTGGAAGTTGCAGGACTTTGTGAGGTTTTGGATGTGACGAGTGAAGGAGAGTGCGGAGTCCAAGTTGACTCCCAGACAGTGGGCTTGAGAGGTAGGGCGAATGGAAGTGTGGTTAACAGTGACATCACGGGAGGGAGGTTCAGGGATGACATACATTCCGTTTTGTCTAGATTAAGTTTCAGGAACCGAGTGGACATCCAGCAGAGATGGCTGATAGGCAGGAGGAGACCTTGTCCATGGTAGTGGTGGATATGTCAGGGATGCGGATGTAGATCTGGGTGTTATCTGCATACAGCTGATAGTTAAAACCCATGGAGGAGATAACCTTGCCAATGGAGGATGTGTATAAGGAGAACAGTAGGGGTCCAAGGACCGAGCCTTGGGGGACTTCCACCAAGAAGTGGTTGGGGAGCACTTGTTGAACGTGAGTATATGGCTTCAATCACTAGCAAGCACGAAAATGTGAATACTTTTTCACATGCTTTTTAATTATTGTTCAATTGCAGAGTGCTGAAAAGTTACTTTAAACAGAAGATGGAAAATAAATATTGGTTAACAATATAGAAAAGGTAACAGATAAGGCTATATTTGCTAATACATCAGGAAATGGGTTAGGGTTAGGCGCCATATAAAGAATTTAGATTCTTGTCAGGCACAAGGGAAGGGGAATAAGTCATAACAAAATGGTCAGAAAAGAACTAAAAGTAATTTTTGCATTACGATTAAGAGGAGTTAGAGGTAAGGTATGAATCTTAGCTAAGGTTAAACACAGAACAGAGGAAAAGTAGGATACAGTTATCCTATGCTGGGAGGCTGAAGAAGTTTTATGGTCTCAAAGGACTGCAAAAACAAGATATTTGACGAATTCTACCTGAATGATGACACACTTGAACACCAAAGTCATGCACAATTAACTCAATTCATACTGACTACGTAGAGTGTTCTTTTGCCCCTTCCTGAATAACATCATTATCATGGGCTTAATTGTATTACTTCATTGTGTCTATTCTGTTGCTCTTGTGGTTTCAAATAAGTATAGAAATAACATATTGTCATTGAATTCTGTAGCAACTGAAGACTGTGGGTCTCTACCAGTACCTGATTCAAGATGTGGGAGTGACAATACTGGTGACCCTAACAAGTATGTTACTGAACTTCATATGGGTTTATTATGTCAGTTTTCACATTTCCTACAAAAAAAATGAATGTTGTAAGTCCACTGGGAAAGAAATGCAGTTTTTAGGTACATTTCTCAATAATTTGGTAACATAATAATTCATTCACTTTTTAACTTTTTGGAGTACACGAGTGATCATTTAAGCATACATTTACAAAAGGAGCTGTTGTAATTTGGGTGGCGGAGAAAGCTGCTAGTGGAATATTGGTAAAATTACTGATATTCTACTACCTAATTCTGAAATCTTTCCCAATATTTTACTGTGGCCTAACTTAAGCTTCCTCCCACGTGAGCCCTCTGTCACGATGCCTAACCCACCCCTCTGCCAATACTTAACCTAAGACATCTTGAAGATGCCTAACCCTAAGAACTCCCCCCCCCCCCCCCTGTCTAATCCTAAGGTCCTCCACGCCACCGATTCCTAAACCAACCGTCAATAATATGGGCACCGCAATAGGCACCTATATAGATATCCATGATTATCAGCTATTATGCGCAATTTGGGTACCTAATAAAATAGCAGGCACGCCTACTATTTGTAGCTGCAGTCTGTATAGCGGGTGGCCCAAGCTATTTTATCGGACACTTCTAGTGCCAATTTACCTGTTATTGCCGCTGATCACGGCTGTTAACATAGGCGCCTATTGTAGTGCCCAAAATTTAGCCAGATGCCTCCGGCACCCAATTTAACTATTTTGATCCAGTACACCTCAACTGAATTTTTGAAAGAATGTATTATTTGGTAGAAGGCTGTAATAATGATGACTGCAATACCAGAATTGGAAACAAATAGATGAGGTAGATAGTGAGTAAAAAGCTGTGAACCAGGAGAATAATATATTACTATGTGAAACCCTTTTCCATTGCTCCTTCCCCCCCCCCCCCCCCAAACACACACACACATGGCTGCAGTGGCAGGTAGGCAGAGCAGATTTTAAACAAATTATAGCTCCATGCTTGACCCTCCTGATAACATAGTGAAGTAGCTTTTGTAATGTTACGAGGCTTTATCAATTGTTTTCCTAAAGTCTAAGAATTATTTATGATGGAAACAATTATTAATAATGGCAGCAATTAACATAATGTTTATTTTCTTTCTTATTACAGTGAGCTTAACACATGCGTTTCCAAAGCTGGCTCCATATAGACCTCCAGCACAGCTGATTTCACCCCCACTTTTGATGTCAGTTATCTTTAATGTGCTTTTGAATGGGGCCATACAGACTTGTGGCTTTGTACTGGTGCAGCAGCAGCCATGGTACAGCACATCTAACTTTAGGTAGGTCTATATCAAGTAGTTGATAATACTGAAATATAGGTTGCTTATTGGAAATAGTGGATCTACAGTATTTGGCATAACTAGATCTGCATGAGCTTATGTCCAGGGCGGTGCTGATCTTCAGCAGGAACAACCAAGCTGTGACCTGGAAAAAAGGTTTCTTTGATGTACATACATACATAGCGAATAGCTGAGTTTTAATCTTAGCACCGATTGTTGTATTACCAATATTCAACCATTCCCCTAACATACCCTTATCTGTATGCCTCCCTTACCCTATGAGCTAACACTAACCCTATCTTATAACCGAGCCCGAATCAATCTCTAACGCTAACCATCGGAGGTCAGTTATATAAAAGCTATGCCCTTGCACTGCATAACTGATACTCAGCACTCAGCTACATAGTAGCTGAGCCCCAGCTATTGTATAGCTAGACGTTGGCATTCTGGTATATAACAGTCAAGTGCCATCACCCAAAATACGCATGCAGCACCCCATTGCATTAGCCGCTAATTTACATTGTGGTCTATGGTAGTGCTTAGAACAGGGCAGGGCAAACATTACTATTCCAAAAATACCTCCCCTCCTTCTCCCTCCCTCCGCAGAGTTGCAAGCAGAAGAAAATGGAAGGTTAACATTCACCTACTCACCACTTCCTGCATCAACACTCCATGGGCACAGGGTGTCACGTATCACATAATTAATACACTGGTGCATCCTGATGTCATCTCATGTGATGCTCCGTGGCCATGGAGACCTGACTCAGGAAGTGGCATGTAGGTGAGTGTTAACCCTCTGTTTTCTTCCACTCCCGACTCTGCATAGAGGAAGGGAGCCAAAGAATCTGGCCATCTGCTGGTGGGCCATGTTTACAACGCACACTGGCCAGATATGGAATGTGGGTTTGCCCAGCGCTGGCCTAGAATAACGGACAGGTGGTGACAGGCATTGTGCCAAATTCAACTGCTTACTTTCTTAGGAATCTTTACTGGTTTCATGAAGGAACCTTTGATTAATGCTAAATTACATGCCCCCCCCCCTCCCTAACGCTAAACCCCCCTCCCCCCACAAGCCACTTATTTCCAATCAGTAAGTGAGCAGGATCTTCTGGGAATCTCATATTTACCAAATGGTAGAATCAACATGGATAATGAGACGGTTTGTGATGTCACTGCGAATTTAATGTTCAACTCCGGGAAAACCATTTACATCTGTTAAATCTGTATATAAATAACTCTTTACTGTTAAGATTTTTCTAGACAAAAAACTACTACCATTCATTGCTGGTGTAATGTCCATAAGGCTTTGCAAATCAAATAACATGGCTGTCCCCTACATTAAAACATTTCAATGGACACCTGACATGAGAGGGATAAGGAGTGAGTCTGCAATATTTATTATCTTTTAAACAATGCAAATTGCTTGGTGCTCCTGCTGATCTTCTGCTTCTAATACTTTTAGCCATAGACCCTGAACAAGCATGCAGATCAGATGTTTGAAGTTTGACTGGATTTGTTGCATGCTTGTTCATGATTCAGACACTACAGATGCATGAAAGATCCACAGGATATCAGGCAACTGGAATTTGTCTAAAGGGAAATAATATGGCAGCTTCCATATCCCTCTCACTTCAGTTAGCCAATAAATGTTATTATCCTGAATCAAAACATTTCTCTTTAGGTATCCTTTAAATTGAAGTGTAACTAAAAGAATGCAAAGTGTTTGTTTATACGCATTCTAAAACTAATTGTACACTCAGCGTAGGAACATACTAGGCAGAATCGCATATGCGTTTCCACAGCACATAGTGGAAAACTAGGGTGTTCCTACCCTGAAAGAAATTGAAAACTATGATCATTTTGTCGTAAAACAATTGGAAAAGCACAACAATCACAATCTGGTCAGTGTGAAGCAGGACATCATTTTCTATGTGCTTTAATAATGTATTTATCATCTATTTATAACATTGTTTTGCTTTTAAGATTCAACAAATTGAAGATGATGAAGTGATTATTTATGTTTCTTCTTCTTTTTTTTTCCTTAGTGCCTGTTCAAATGGGAACACCAGCACCATGCAAGAATGGTCTGAATATCACGGCTATGAAAGTACAACTCTTTGGGCAATAACCACAATCAGCTGCATAATTGTCGCATTTGTGTTTTCCAAAGGAAAACCATTTAGAAAGCCAATATATACCAATTGTAAGTACAAGGGTCTTACGGCAGCTTCCAAATGCATTTCTGTAAAGCAGAATACATTTCTATAAGGTAGATTTTTAGGTGCACAACTGCATATAGACCTTCTTACTACAAGATAAAGAATTACAATCTGATATCATACCGGCATGAATTGCCTGCAGAGAACTAATAGATGTTGGAGGCATGGGCATCATATAGGAACTTTGTTTCATACAGGGTAAGGGCTCTTTTACACTTAATCAGTTGGTATGCGTTAGTGTGCGTCAGTACGCGTTAGTGTGCGTTGGTACGCGTTTTTTCCATAGCAGTGCATTGGGAAGAAGATTTAAGTTAAAATGCGTTAAGTGTGAAAGGTGCCATAGGAAATCATAGGCATTACTTTGAAAATCAGTTTTCTTTCCGTTTTAACTGAGAGCAACTGATTAAGTGTAAAAGGACCCTAAGAATGCAAAGCGTAATGCCTCATTCACACTTACCAGAATTTTGTGCATTATGGTGATTTCATGTCCGTTAATCATCTAATGTATTGCAATGGCATTGCACTCCAAAAAAATCATATGAAGACATACATCAAAATCACAGAGGCAAAACAAATCACAACACAATCATACATATGGAAAAATGCAGAAAATCACATGCACGGGTACGATTGAATAGCCCCTAAGTTATCTATCTATAAGTTGTCCCCACTCCCAAAAATATATAATTTTTAGAAATCCCATGGTTTTATTTTATGTTTTACAAAAATCTTGAAGAGTAGGAGGAAGGTGAGTTTTACAATTACCTTCTAGGTAGACACTGCTCTTGATCTGGGAGCAAAGTGGTGACCTCGGAGGATGAGAGTTGTAGTGGCAGGGGAAACTCACCCATATCGCCAGGTCCGGCTTAATCTATCAAATTTTAAGGGGCATGCAATGTCGCATGATACATAGAAATAAAGAAAAAGGCAGGCAAAGGAAGCAGAAAAGGGAGGAGATGAGGAGAAGAGCAGAGTTTAAAACCAGTCTTGAGAGTTCAGCATCACAGAAGGGGAGAAACTATTAAGGATAGAAATGCTGGTGGTGAGGAAGTCCCTGAGAACACTGACCACCATCAATGCAATAAACCTATCTGACTTCCCATTGGGCCCAGATAACATTTTGCTCCTTGACAAGAGGCTCTCATTCTCATCAGCACAGAGAGGTGAGGAATTTGAAGTGATCAGGGACCTCAATTTGGAGATAAAATATGGGCAGAACAATATTGATATTATGTTGAAGGGCTAGAATAATGAGGGGCAGAAGGAGAGGACAGAATGAGTGACTCTGCATGGAGCATTGAAGTACAAAGGGCTCTAAGGGACCTGGAAGGGCTTAAAGTAAACCTGTGGTGGGATTTTAAAGTAAAAAACAAACAATGCTACCTGATCCAGAGACTGGGCGGATCAGGAAGCCGCTATCTCTGCTGCTCTTGCGGTCTGTAATCAGGGCTGGATTTACCATAAGGCACTATAGGCATGTGCCTACAGGTGCTTGATGTTGGAAAGGCGGCTCACACCTCTCCCATAGTGCTTTCCTCCCTCCTTCTCTATGCAGAGTCCCGAGCAGAGCATACATGAGAGTTTACTCCCCCAGATCTCTCTCAGTATTCCACTGACGAGATCTCCCTTCAGTCAAGGTCACCACTAACTACTTAATACTGAGGGTACCTCTGGCTACTTAGTGCTAAGGGACAACTGTAGCTACCTATGACAGGCAAGGGAAGTAAAGGAGAAGTGACAGTTGGGCTAGACAGCACACTTGCAGTGCGGTTCAGCGGGAGTTTGTAGGTCCATGGATGGGGAAGTCTGGGGTGCCAGGACATCTTTGCCTATAGGATTCTGTGATGTAAATCCTGGGCTGTCTGTAATCCTTTTGTTTAGTTTTTGTGACCCCCTGGGATCACAATGCTGGAAGAACTGCTCTGTGTGTCTCACACACAGAGCAGTGTGCAGGGATGCAGGGGAGCAGGCAAGGGGAGTGGCCAGGGAGAGACAGAGCTGCTCAAAGGTAGCTGGGGAAGGCCTGCAAGAACACCCCCAGTGGTCATTTAAGTAGGCAATTTCCCTCGAAATTGGCAACAATTGCATGTTGCCAATTTCGGGGAGTGATCATGCGGCGGTGGGGGGGCAGAGAGTGGTGCAGGGGGAACACAGAGGCATGTCCTGCAGCAGGGGACATGCCTCTCTGATATATGTCTATTTCAATCACAATATTGATTGAAATTGGTTGAAAATGCAATATATACAGTTTCAATTGATTTTCATTAGATTTGAGGTTTATGCCAGATCTAATGTCTAATCTGGTTGAACTCGATGGATTTATGTCCTTTTTTCAACCCAACTAACTATGTAAGTATCTACTGAAACAAAACCTAACAGTGTATGGCTACCTTTAGCTCTACTGTGCATCTGGAAAGAGCAGGGCCGGTTCTAGGCTTTTTGCTGCCTGAGGCAAACTTGTGAGGATGCGCCCCCCAATTTGAAATGCTCACATAACACTCAACAATTTACTCACAATGTTCTCACTTGACATGCTGCAGCTCAAAACAATAGCACACTGGCTGGCTGTGAGTCTGTGACAAATAACCTGCTCACCCTCTTTCACTCCATTACTCCTAAGTCAGGACAGCAGGGCCACCTCCTCTCTTCTGCTGTGCAAGTCAAATGAAACACGGCTGCTCTCCTGCCACCCCTTCCTCACTCACTGTCAGACTCCTCACACAGCAACACAAGCTGCTTTTTCCAATAATGACATCTTCACCACGCTCTTCTCTCGCTTCTCCTCCTACTCTGATTGCATGCTGTTAGTGTAAGCACAATACAAACATGCTGCCCCTGTAATCTCTGCGTCTGATGCAAATGTTTCACTTTGGTTCATGAGAAAACTGGCCCTGGGGGAGAGGCTGACATTCACAAAGTGTTATGTTTGTACTGCATAATGCAAATTGCATAGAAGTAGTAATTATTTTGTCAGCAACAACTCAGACATGTTTCCTGCCATAACCTTCATGATGAAATGAAGAACTTGAAATCTTTGTTAGTTTGTGATAAGGTATATTGAAAAGAACAGCACTAACATTTTTTTTTTATTTATTACACTATATTATATTTTCTCATTCCTAGATATATTTTTCTGCCTCCTGCCTATACAGTTGGGCTTGTGTCTCTTTGTCCTATTTGCCGACATTGAACGCATTTACAATGCATTGCAAGTGAGTATTAATATCTGTAACATTATATTAACGATTCCATTAATTTGTTAAGGTGAACTGTTTTTTTATTCCCGTTAACGCATACAGTTGATAGCCACTTTATTTGGTACACCTGGCCAATTATTTGTTAATACAAATAGCTAATCAGCCAATCACATGGCAGCAAAACAAGGCATTTAGGTATCTACATGTGGTGAAGACAAGTTGCTGAAGTTCAAATTGAGCATCTGAATGGGGAAGAAACCAACTTTGAATGTGGCATGGTTGTTGGTGCCAGAAGGGCTGGTCTGAGTATTTTAGAAACTGATGATCTACTAGGGTTTTCATGTGCAACCATCTCTAGGGTTTATGGAGACTGGCTCAAACAAGAAAATATCCAATGGGATCCAGTTGTATGGATCAAAAGGCCTTGATGATTTCAGAGAAAATCATAAGTATGCAGTGGTTCCTCCAAACATCATAATAAAGCAACATTATACCCCAAACAACATAATTATGCAGAGTGCCAACAATACTAAATTAGGCCACGTATTTCTACAAACACATGTTTGGGTGTCCCCCAGACAATATTAAACAGTGTGCCTATGCCTAAAAATATAATTAGTGTGTCCCCTAAATCATAATTAGGCAAAGCCCCCCTAAATAAAAAAGAAAAAAAATCATAATGAACAGTGTGCCCCAAAATATATTTGGGCACTGTTCTCTATAATATAATTAGTCAATGTACCTCCAGAATATATAAAATTAGGCAGTGTAGAAAAATGCGTTTTCGCAGGTATGCCCATAAATGTTTGTGTATATGCTCATAATTAGTGCAAAATGTGTTTTCTCATGTTCATAGACTTCAATGCATTTGGTGAAAATTAGTTTTCTCATGTTCATATATTCTTGCAAATATTCTCATTTGTGCCAATAAGTGATATTTATGTGAAAATTACAATATTTATGTGTACTATATTGTCACATTATGCAATTAAACATGACCCCAGAATTCTTGTACATAATAATATACTTGGTTTCTCAGGATACATTTACAGCAGTTCGGGCCTGTTTCCACTACAGCAGATTGGATGCAGAATGGATGCAGAAAAACTGACTCCAATGAATGCCTATGGGCTTGTTTCCACTAAACTCAAATTTTCTGATGCAGATTTTCCCATAGGCATACATTGGAGTCAGTTTTTCTGCATCCATTCTGCATCCAATCTGCGTGTAGTGGAAATAGACCCTTAGTGTAAACTAGGTCTGTAATGAGTTGAGAGGAAATCTCTGCCCTTTCACTAAAAGGTAACTGTTGATAGCTTATTGCCTAGCGACTACAGGTTGCCTTTGTGTTGGATGTGTTCTCGATAAGGTTAGAAACCTGCACAGACAGATTCCAGACAGCAGCACTAAAGAACACCTGTAAGATGACAAAAGCAGAGTGACATAAAGTTTGATACCAATGACAATTCTATCAATTGAACGTAAAAGGGAACAGCAACAAGTGCCACAAATAATGGCCACACAACAAGTAGATAATGTTCTGAGACTGTATTAATAAAGATACAATATGACCAAAATATAATGCACTTGTAAAACATATTTCAAAATACTTCAAATATTGTATTTTATTCTATTACAGCTGGTATGTACTCCCACCATCTGGAGGGTTGCTATCTTCATATTGTTGCTCATCTTCTTTTTTGTATCCTACATTGTGGAGGTAAGATTGTGAATGAATTGAATTACATTTGTTTAATAATACCTGTAATTCCAACATTTGTATAGTTTTCTCCTGTTGAACTCAAAGTGATTAAGAGTCAGCCACTAAGGGCAAACTCAGTGTAGGCAGAAGTAGTGTTATGGAATCTTGCCCAAAAACCCCTTACTGAATTGGTACTGGCTTACTGAAATTGGAAGAGCCGAGATGTCTACCCAGGTCTCCAATGACAGAGGCAGTACCTTAACCATTACACTTTCCAGCCACTAAGAAATAATACATAGGTCTATGGTCCTCCCTTCCATACGTCAAGGCATGGGTGGGAGTGTCAGAAAAACCCAAGAACCCATCTGTAGTGCTTAATGGATATAAGTTGCAATCAAGCATGGACCTGTTTAATTGGTTGTCCGAATATTTGTGCACGCAAGAGAAGTCCCTGAAAAGTGTGGCAACATTTGTTGCTGTAAAGCTCTCCTCTCCCCAGTTGGAGGATTGACTCTTGTAACTCATTCTAAGTTGCCAGTTTTCCACCTGGTTCTACTTACCCGGGGCTTCATGGCAGCCGCTATGTCCCTCCCCGCAGCTCTGGTGTCTGGGGGTCCCCTCCATTGCAGACACCAACCTCGCCAAGTCGACATCTTCTGTGCCTGCGCGAGCATGTGGCCACGCCGCTTGTGATCGCACTCCCGTGGTCTGGAGCGTTCTGTGCAGGTGCAGTACTTTTTTTCCCTCGGATCTTCCCTTTAAGCTGCTTGCCAGGCATCTTCTAGATCCAGAAATTGCAATTCAGGGGCACAACCAAATTCATAATGTATGAGATCTACATTGAGGATGAACATTTAGTTTCCTGCTAAGATTTGGATATGGCTGAGGTCTACAAGACTGAAGTGAGTACAACTGCATTTGCTCTGTCATCTTGCAGAATTATTTTGTGACAGTGTCAAAGTGCTGTTCTAAGTTAGGAACTTCAGTAGGTTGCTTCTGTCATAAACAGTCATTTAAAATTAAAAATAACATTCCCTACCTGGACTCCACTTCAAGTCTTTAATATAACATTTTAGAAATATGGGGCCATATTCAATTCACTTTTTCACCTGAGTTTTCTCCTAGGAGATAATTTTTCATCTTCAATTTAAAATAGTTTTCCAGCATTTTTCAACTAAAAAAAAGTACCAAAAAGTAAGTGGAAAAGCACTATCCAAATTATTTTGAGTATTTTCTGCGCCTGCGCAGTACAGCCCGGAGGACATCCGATGACGTCAGCGTGCCGGCGTGGGATGCAGAAGTGCCGGGCCTTGGAGCGCAGAAGAGCCCGACCTGGCAGCCGGCCTGGCCAGGTCTGGTCGGCCACCGGAGACCACCGGGAGCCTGCGGAGCGGCGGCGAGGGCACCTGCTGCCTGCCACGGGCTGGAGGAAGCCCCAGGTAAGTGGAAATTGATTTTTATTTTTTAGCCACCCTCCCTGAACCTTCCCTTTAAAGGACATTTTATTGACAAGTTAAAAAATATCAACTTGGAGAAAACTAAGGAGAAAAGTGAATTGCATATGGACCATGGTGGGAAACAAACCACTTTTCTGAGTTTACTCAGGTGTTCCAAACTGATTGTTAATCAGAGTCAATGCATGCATAGAGAAATCTAAATCAAACAGACACTGACCATGTTCGTTAGATTCACAGATTAACAGTAGTTCATTCTTGGGACAGAGCCCATCTTATGAAGCTTATTTAACGTAATCAATTCATGTTTATTCATTCAAGGCAGGAATATGATTATTAGGGAGTTTTCTGTATGGATTTACATTTTCTTCTGCTTAGAGTAGCATAGCTGTGGTTTGATCCTAGTAGAAACCTTTAAAAAATGCTCAGAAATGTTCTTGGGTTGTAACATACCATAAGCTTTCAAGCAATTTTTGGCCTTGATTCTTATGGGTGTCCTGAATAGGCAAGCTGCTTAGTTTGCTATATTGCACTCTTTCAGTATTACTTGCATTTGAAAAAAAAATATTGGTCACAGCTTAATTAAGCTGCTGCTTCTCTTAATTGAATCTCCACCCCATTCAATGCATCCAGAATGAATGCTGTGTCATTAAAATGTGTTGAAATTTGTCCACACCTTCTAACCCATCACTTGTAATTCAGCACTTTCAACGAGATGTATTACGATACTTTCAATGGGAAGTAATTTAAGAATGTACTTATCACTCAGCATAATTGACAAAGCTAGTTTAAACCAAACCTAAACTGAAAATACACTGATGAGATAAACAATTATATCTATAATCCTACTTCCATTTCTAGACTTTCCTAGAATCCCACAGTTGTATTTGTGTTTAAATGATAAAAATGCAAGCTTGATGTTTTTATTGTCTCAGCTGAAGGATACAGTAATTTAATGTTTTATTGACCTTATTTATCTACAGTATTTCTTACTCCCAGAAATGTTTGTCTGTCATGCAAGAGTTTTATGGCTTGTAATTAGTAATCGGTGTGAGCTATGCTACTGTCCAACTCAAGTCCAACTGAAGAGAAAGTGTCATTTACATACCTTAATCATCCACCCTTACAGCGAGAAAAAAATAGTAATAAATACACAGCCTTATTCAATGTAGGATCAGGACTCTGCATACACTTGTTTATCTTATCATGTACCATGTCATATCAGGTACCCTTTAAAGTGTACCTAAGATAACTAAAAAGAAAAAAAAATACATACCTGGGGCTTTCTCCAGCCACTTTCAGGCTTATCAGCCGGGCTGATTCAGCCCTTTGCCATCCTCCTGGGCCATCTGGATCCCCCAGGTAATTCATCCAGTCCAGTCTGGGCCAGCTGGCACACGTGCTGTGCTCGCACCCCCTTCATGCTTCTGGGACGGGTGTGCGTAGCTGAGCCACGCATGTCCAGTTCCCCCCTATAGGATGAATTACTGGACCGCCTAGCAGAGGATCCAGGCAGCCCTAGGATGACGGCAAAGGACTGATGAGCCTAAAGAGGACTAGAGGATGCCCCAGGTATGTATGTTTTACTTTTTAAGTTATCTCAGGTTTCCTTTAATTTACCACTTAAAGAGGAACTGTCACGAACATCTTAAAACTTAAAACCCATACAAATAAGAAGTTCATTTTTTCCAGAGTAAATTGAGCCATAAATTACTTTTCTCCTATGTTGCTGTTACTGTAAGTATTAGAAACCTGAGATTACCAACAGATTTTGGGTTAGTCCATCTCTCCACAGGACATTCCTTGAAAAAGATTTATACAAAGATGCTGGCCAGCCTCCCTGCTCGCTACACACTTTTTTTGGCAGTTAAAGGGACTCCGAGCTCTGGCTAAAATAAAAATGTTCACTTACCAGGGGCTTTCTGCAGCCCAGTGCTGGTCGGAACGTCCCACGCCGGCCTCCTGGCTCTTCTCCCCACGGCTGTCCATATAGCGCATGCGTCGTGCTGTCACGCCGGCTGCCGTGATGACGCGAGGCGGCCGGCGTGCGACGTCATTGATGAGGTTTGCGGAAGAAGGAGCCCCGACACTCGGCCAGTGTCGCCCGGGGAGCCGCCAGACAGCCCTATATGGACAGCCGTGGGGAGAAGAGCCAGGAGGCCGGCGTGGGACGTCCCGACCAGCACTGGGCTGCAGAAAGACGCTGGTAAGTGAAAATTTTTATTTTAGCCAGAGCTCGGAGTCCTTTTAAACAGAGCAACTGCCATTCACTAACTGCTTTTAAAAATAAAGGAAAACCTGAGAACCCCCCATGGGAAGATGGGCTAGTCCAAAATCTGTTGGTAACGTCAGATTTCTACTACTTACTGTAATTGACAGCAACATAGGAGAAAAGTAATTTATGGCTCATTTTACTCTGGAAGAAACGTACTTCTTATTTGTATATGTTTACATGTATTTAAAATTTTAAGATTTTCACGACAGAGGACCTTTAATTTACGTTAACACACGTGACGCATCACACAAAAGGTGCAAATTCTGATTTATATAAGGCAAACTTGATTAATGCTTGAATAAAATTATTGATCACACTGTTAGCACATCCTCTACATTGTTTTACCAGAAAAGTAGTAAACATTTTCTTGCATATGCAGTATAATATGAAAGAAAGAAGTACTGCTTGTCATCCTAGCAAATAACTCTGATTTAATTTGTATATATTCTTTTTCTAGGAAGCTGTCATTGAAAATAGACAACTTTGGTTGTTTTTAAAAAGAATATTTAAATACAATTCCAAAAGCAAGTACAGAGTATTATACAGAGCTCTTCAAAAGGATTCCAGCTGGCCCCCTGAGAATATTACACAATATGCCAAACCAGAGGATGAAGAAAACAAGGATTCATTCTATTGTAATCCATGCTATGAGAATGATGAAAAGTAATTAGTGATAGCTGTGCATATGTGCATATGGTGTACTTGGAACATTGATGCAAACTCAAGCAGATTTGGTCAAAGACTGTTTTGCACAGACAACTAGCAGAAATGCTGCCACTTATTCATATTGCAGCTACCTTATATGTACGTACAAGTCTGTCACCCTGAGGCCTCTTGCACACTACAAGCAATTCAGATTTTTTTTTATACACTCCGATTTTTGATTCCGATTAAAAATGGCAGCAATCGGAATAAAAAAGCGGATCGTATAAAAAAAAATAAAAAATCAGAATTGCATGTAGTGTGCAAGAAACCTAACGCTGTTTCTCTTGAATTTCTCAGGACCACGATTTGCAAGTACTTATGTTTATATTAAATATAGGAGTGCCACAGAACAGAAAGAATTCCACTGGATCTTTATTTTTTAGTAGTAGAGTTTATTATTTGTAAAAAGTGGGATACGCATTCTGTTGTTTTTGCATGAATGTTACAAAAGGTGGACGTGAGAGGTTTTTCTTCTCAATCACACCCAATGCAATGTTAACTATCCGGATGGATACATACACACACACACACACACACACACACACACACACACACACACACACACACACACACACACACACACACACACACACACACACACACACACACACACACACACACACACACACACACACACACACACTAGTAGCTGTAACAGTATGCAGTAGAATATGAGCCACACACCAACACACCAGATCAGCAGTGTAACTGTGATTTTTCCAATGTTTTAAGTAAAGTCTGTGATACCTAATGCTGTGCTCCAGTGATTGGTACAGCAGAGTATCTTTGAATTTGCCTGTAACTATTAGCAACAAGGTGACAAGTGGAGAAAACCTTTTGATGTCCAGGAGATAAGAAATGGTCCCAGTTTTCAAGTATGTTTAGAAGAGGTTTGTGTTAACCAGTTTGATCATCCTTGGTTTAGCATGCCGTCAGTAGTTTATTAACAATCGTGTTTCAACCTTGTGAAACTATGATTCATGTATTAAAGTATTGCAAAAAGCTTACACTGTTATGATATTAGAAACCGGAAATATTTAATTTCATTTATTTGGTTTTGTGAGATTGTAGACTGTGTCCACATTTTATGAAACAGTTTGTTTTTGCTAAATCCATATTTGTGCATAGCTACCATGAGGCTAGTGCAGAATTCAAGATATGAAGATCATATTTTGTCATTCCTAGGTCAATCACAGGACAGGTCCCAGTGGGGAATAAGTGCTCAGGCTTATTTATCACTTTAGCTAACATGTGATCTGCTATAATGTATGCTATAAGCCTAGCCTACTTATATGTAATTATAATCGTAATGTGCTCATTTCATTTATGCACAATTTTCCATAAAATGTCACAATAAACATAACATGTAATTATGATGTAAGCAATCAATTCATACATTTTGCATGTTACACAAAACTACATACACAGCAGTCATAAATTATTTTTGCTTACCAGAATTAAGGCCTGGAACCCACTACAAATCACTATCGCTAATCGCAATTTCTAGCGATTTGTATGAGCGTTTTGTAAGCGATTTCATGAGCGTTTTCTGGAGATTTTGGTAGCGAATTTAAAAAGTGTAAGTTTTTTGCCAGCGATTGTGTAGTGATTAGCGATTAGCGTTTTTAACTCTGATTGGTCCTTTCAATTCATTTTAATTTTTTACAGTGTGCAGTCATTTCAAAACACTAGCAAAATCGCTCTGTGCAGGTTTTGATGAGCGATTATGCCAGTGTTTATAAACTTTACATTACAGAAATGCTAACGCTAACCACTAATGCTAAACGCAAAAAATGCTGCATGTCCTGCATTTTGCGATTTGGTTATCCCCATCCATTTACATTAGCTGAGCATTTAGGGAAATCGCTAGCAGTTTGAATCGCTCCCTAAACGCTCAGAAAATTGCTCTAGTGGGTTTGTGCCCTCACTTTGAAGTCAAGTCAATACCAATAGCGGTTTATAGCAAAGCCCCAGTACATGCTGTTAGCTAAAGTCACCACAATGTGTATGTATGCTTGGGGGAATAGTGGGAAAAAAGAAAAAACAACAATTTCAAAAAGTATTTGTTGAGAAAATCGATTTTATAAAATTCAAAGCAAATTGTTTTTATTTTTTTTAAACTGGCATTTTGTTGTAGTACACTTCAATGTATGCTAGTTCAGAGTTCTTTATTCACATTTTAAGAAAAAGGACAACGTGGACCCCCCCCCCCCACCCCTTTTTCCAAGTCTCTTTAACCCCTTGTCCCCCATGTAGGCTGCTATAGCCAGAATTCAAAGCCCAGACTATGTAGGGCTCTGCATCCTGAGCTATACCAGCCTCATTGAGGTTAATTCACAAACCTTTTTTTCTTGAATTATCTCATGCTCAACTGACTTAACTCATGGTTTATCTCCCCCTATCTGTTTATCTTATGAAGTACAGTGGGATGCGAAAGTTTGGTCAACCTTGTTAATCATCATGATTTTCCTGTATAAATCGTTGGTTGTTACGATAAAAAATGTCAGTTAAATATATCATATAGGAGTAATCAACTCATTGGGGTTTCAATACCACATCTATGCAGACGATACACAACTGTACCTCTCTGCCCCAGACCTTAACTCCCTCCTCAAACGTGTTCCTGACTGCTTGTCTGCTATATCCTCCTTCATGAAAAACAGAACTAATAATTTTTCCACCGTCTCTGTCCACCTCCCTGCCTGAAGTAAGAATAAATGTTAATAACACTCCCATAACTTCAGTTCCCAAAGCTTCGTGCTTGGGGGTAATATTCGACTCATCTCTCTCTTTTATTCCTCATGTTCACTCCATAACCAGCTCCTGCCATCTCCAACTCAAAAACATATCTCGCATCCGTCCTTTTCTCACTCAAGACACAACAAAAATGTGAATACATGGTCTTATAATTTCTCATCTGGACTACTGCAACATACTACTTTGTGGACTACCTTCTAACAGACTGGCCCCGCTCCAGTCGGTACTGAACTCAGCTGCTCGTCTCATTCATCTTTCTTTTTGATCTTCCTCTACCGACCCTCTTTGTCAAACTCTTCACTGGCTGCTAATTAACCAGAGGATTCAGTTCAAACTCCTAAACCTAACCTACAAAGCTCTCCACAATCTCTCTCCCTGGTACATTTCCTCACTAATTTTCAGATACAAACCCAATTGCAGATCGGCACATGATCTTCTGTTGTCCTCTTCTAGAATCAACTCCTCACATTCACGTTTACAAGACTTTGCACGCGCTTCACCCCTCCTCTGGAATGCCCTCCCACAACACATCCGTCACTCGCCAACCTTTGCTACCTTTAAACGCTCTCTAAAAACACACTTGTTCCGACAAGCGTATGCGCTACCTTAGGCCACTTCCCTTTGTCCTAAGACCAAATTGCACTCCTACTAGGTATCCTAAAACACACAGCCTCTATATATTTGTTGCATACTATCCCTCCTCCTGTTTCCCCTCCATTCCCTTTAGATTGTAAGCTCGCAAGGGCAGGGCTCTCTCCCCCTTTTGTGTCTTGGTAACCAATATACATTTTATTCGTCATGTTTGTATCATTCTTTGTATTTTGTCACTAATTATGTATCTTGTATTTTGTGTGCACCATTGTCTGTATTATTATTATGTACCCCATGTTTGTTTCTTACTTTGTACAACGCCACAGAATATGTTGGCACTTTATAAATCAATAATATTAATAATATAGGCGACACACACAGTGAAATGAAGTTTAATGAATTTACAGAAAGTGCACAATAAATTGTTTAAATAAAATTAGGCAGGTGCATAAATGTGGGCACTGTTGTCATTTTATTGATTCCAAAACCTTTAGAACTAATAATTGGAACTCAAATTGGCTTCGTAAGCTCAGTAACCACTGACCTACAGTGGAATACGAAAGTTTGGGCAACCTTGTTAATCGTCATGATTTTCCTGTATAAATCGTTGGTTGTTACGATAAAAAATGTGAGTTAAATATATCATATAGGAGACACACACAGTGATATTTGAGAAGTGAAATGAAGTTTATTGGATTTGCAGCAAGTGCACAATAATTGTTTAAATAAAATTAGGCAGGTGCATAAATGTGGGCACTGTTGTCATTTTATTGATACCAAAACCTTTAGAACTAATTATTGGAACTCAAATTGGCTTGGTAAGCTCAGTGACCCCTGACCTACACACAGGTGAATCCAGTTATGAGAAAGAGTATTTAAGGGGGTCAATTGAAAGTTTCCCTCCACTTTTAATTTTCTCTGAAGAGTAGCTACATGGGGGTCTCAAAACAATTTTCAAATGACCTGAAGACAAAGATTGTTCACCATCATGGTTTAGGTGAAGGATACAGAAAACTGTATCAGAGATTTCACCTGTCTGTTTCCACAGTTAGGAACATATTGAGGAGATTGAAAACCACAGGCTCAGTTCCAGTTAAGGCTCGAAGTGGCAGACCAAGAAAAATCTCGGATAGACAGAAGCAACGACTGGTGAGAACAGTCAGAGTCAATCCACAGACCAGCACTAAAGACCTACAACATAATTTTGCTGCAGATGGAGTCACTGTGCATCGTTCAACCATTTGGCGCACGTTACACAAGGAGATGCTGTATGCGAGAGTGATGCAGAGAAAGCCTTTTCTCCACCCACAGCACAAACAGAGCCACTTGAGGTATGCTAAAGCACATTTGGACAAGCCAGCTTTATTTTGGAATAAGTAGTGATGAGCGTAATGACCAAATTGTAATTCACAAATTTACGATTATGGCCGTAATCAAAATTTCGTGAATTTCACAAAATTATGCAAAATTGTGTTTATGGGTAATGTCGTAATTACAAACTTTTTCGTAATTACGATCGTTTACGTAACACAAACAAATCAAAATGTCATGCTTAACACACAAATTCAACCTTTCTCAAAATTGTGTTCCAGTCCAGAGGCTCCTGATACATTTAAAATGACAGCACTTGCAGGTACCTTTGCATTATCAGATATTGCAAGGCCCAAAACCAAGTGTCTCAGCATGCATGACCACGAAGTGCATCTTGGCAAAGAGCACCTGTCTTAAGCTACGTACACACATGCGACAACGATCGTTCGTTGTCAACGACGAACGAACTTTTAATTGATGAAAGAACGACCTAAGTAAAGTTAGTTTTAAAATGTGTGTAACGATCAGATTGTTAGAACGAACGTTACATCACGTAAAAGTAACTATTGCGCCTGCGCATAAAAATGAAAAGTTCCATGGAGAAATAGTGAAACGCGCATGTCAAGCCTAGTACGAACGATCGTTTCCAACGATGTACTACTTTTGCAAACGATCGTCGTTGGGAAAAATCCGTCAAGCTAGATCATTCGTTTTGAACGATCTAGCTCGTCCGTCGTTAGACTTCATGGTCGTTGGCTGCCTTTTTTCAAACGATCGTCGTTTGAAAGGATCGGGGAACGATCGTTTCAAAGACTATAGTCGCATGTGTGTACGCACCTTTAGAAGTGGCTGCAGGTAGAGCCTCCTGATACATTTAAAGCAACAGCACGTGCAGGGACCTTTGCATTATCAGATATTGCAAGGCCCAAAACCAAGTATCTCAGCATACATGACCATTAACTGCATCTTGGCAAAGAGCACCTGTCTTAGAAGTGGCTGCAGGTAGAGCCTCCTGATACATTTAAAGTGACAGCAAGTGCAGGGACCTTTGTATTATCAGATATTGCAAGGCCCAAAACCAAGTGTCTCAACATGACTGCTAAGTGCACCTTGGCAAAGAGCACCTGTCTTAGAAGTAGCTGCAGATAGAGCCTTGTGATACATTTAAAGTGACAGCATGTGCAGGGGCCTTTGCATTATCAGTAATTGCAATCAATGAGTGACTTTCCTGAGTTTAGTCATTACCTGAATGTGCATAATTACTATTAGAAACAAAATTATTTTTGTAACTAAAACAACTTTGTTTCTATAGAAAACATGTAGGTAGAAAAAAACAAAGTCTTGTAAAAGTAATACCTTTTAATGGCTAACTGATAAAGTTAAATAATGCAAGCTTTCTGGGATCTAGTCCCCTTCTTCAGGCATATTTCTAGATGTTAGCTGTAGTAAAACACTGATGCAGGGAAGCTGCATGAAGATGGCAGTTGTACTGGTTGCTGTTTAGCAGTTAGATGTCAGGTGATCAGCAGGCTGGAGCCAGTGAGCTTATGCAAGCAAACATGAAATCTAGCAGGTTTCTGAAGATAGTGAAGCCAAGTCAATCATGTTACATAAGGAGTCATGAATCCCATTCCACAATTTAAACCTTCTGTTAATGTCTTGAACATTTTCATAAATTTGTACTCAGAAATCTTTCTTGCTTGTTCATTTTTGAAGTTACCCTTAAGAATAAATACTTTTAGATCTTGCATGCTGTGTCCTGGTTCGCAGAAGTGTTGGCCCACTGGTGTGTCCATTTTACCCTCATTAATTTTAAAGCGGTGATGGTTCATTCTTGTGCGCAGTTTTTGTCCTGTTTCTCCTATATAGATACCTCTTTAGGGGCATTTCATGCAGCGTATCATGTATACAACATTGGATGATTCACAGGAAAATTGGTCTGATATTTGATGATATTTCTGTGAGTTTGGTATTTGTATTTGGCTTGTGCACAAGATATACGGGCAGGTCTCACACCTTGCGTTATTACAGGGTAATGTGCCTGGAGTTTCTGGTGTAGATAATGCACTTCTGATAATCATTTGTCTCAAATTGGGAGGTTGTCTGAAAGCAAGCATTGGTAAATCAGGAAAAACTTCTTTCAGGCGTTTGTCTTTATGAAGTATCGGTTGCAGGGCTTTCGATATCTTCCTCAGTGTCTTTAATCTTGGGTTGTAGGTGACCACTATTGGGACTCTGTTGTTTTCAGTCTTTGGGGTGTATTTCAATAGTTCCTTTTGAAAAACATACTTACATTAATACCAGATAATCCGAAAATAGGCACCTTCTATATCTTACCAAAAATACACAAAGAAGGAAACCCAGGTCGACCTATCATCTCTGGTTTGGGGACACTAACAGAAAAGATATCTGGCTGGGTAGAAAACATCCTTAAACCCATGGTAAGGAATACAGCCAGCTACATCCAGGACACCACTGACCTTCTTAACAAATTGACTGCCATGGGTCCAATCCCAGAGGGTGCTATCCTGGCTACAATGGATGTTGAATCCCTTTATACCAACATTCCACACGAGGACGGTATTTCAGCTTGCCAACATTTCCTTCAGTTGAATGATCTACCAACAGAGCCCACACTACAACTTATCAAATATATACTAACTCATAACTATTTTTCATTTGGGAATGATGTATATCTACAGACAATGGGCAGTGCTATGGGAAGTAGAATGTCACCCCAGTATGCAAATTTATTTATGGCCAGATTGGAGGAAAACTTCCTTTCAACGTGTGAAATTAAACCATGGGCTTACTTCAGATTTATAGACGATATCCTATTAATTTGGACAGCATCACAGGAAGAATTAATCAAATTCCACAAAAACTTCTCAGAATACCACAAGAACATCAAGTTAACGCTCAACTTTTCATCCTCCCATGTCAGTTTCCTGGATACTACAATTTATACACAAGATAGATTTTTAGAAACATCCATCTACCGTAAACCAACTGACCGGCATATTTACCTCAAGTGGAATAGTTTCCACCCGGAACACACCAAAAAAATCTATTGTTTACAGCCAGGCTCTGAGGTATAACCGAATATGTTCTGTTTCAGAGGACAGAGACAGACAACTTATGTCACTACGTAATATATTCATAGATCAGGGATATCATCCACGAATCGTTGATGATCAAATACACAGAGCAACTTTAAAATCTAGAGAGGAACTATTGAAATACACCCCAAAGACTGAAAACAACAGAGTCCCAATAGTGGTCACCTACAACCCAAGATTAAAGACACTGAGGAAGATATCGAAAGCCCTGCAACCGATACTTCATAAAGACAAACGCCTGCAAGAAGTTTTTCCTGATTTACCAATGCTTGCTTTCAGACAACCTCCCAATTTGAGACAAATGATTATCAGAAGTGCATTATCTACACCAGAAACTCCAGGCACATTACCCTGTAATAACGCAAGGTGTGAGACCTGCCCTTATATCTTGTGCACAAGCCAAATACAAATACCAAACTCACAGAAATATCATCAAATATCAGACCAATTTTCCTGTGAATCATCCAATGTTGTATACATGATACGCTGCATGAAATGCCCCTCAAGAGGTATCTATATAGGAGAAACAGGACAAAAACTGCGCACAAGAATGAACCATCACCGCTTTAAAATTAATGAGGGTAAAATGGACACACCAGTGGGCCAACACTTCTGCGAACCAGGACACAGCATGCAAGATCTAAAAGTATTTATTCTTAAGGGTAACTTCAAAAATGAACAAGCAAGAAAGATTTCTGAGTACAAATTTATGAAAATGTTCAAGACATTAACAGAAGGTTTAAATTGTGGAATGGGATTCATGACTCCTTATGTAACATGATTGACTTGGCTTCACTATCTTCAGAAACCTGCTAGATTTCATGTTTGCTTGCATAAGCTCACTGGCTCCAGCCTGCTGATCACCTGACATCTAACTGCTAAACAGCAACCAGTACAACTGCCATCTTCATGCAGCTTCCCTGCATCAGTGTTTTACTACAGCTAACATCTAGAAATATGCCTGAAGAAGGGGACTAGATCCCAGAAAGCTTGCATTATTTAACTTTATCAGTTAGCCATTAAAAGGTATTACTTTTACAAGACTTTGTTTTTTTCTACCTACATATATTGTTTGGCTAACACGGTACAGAAACATTTTTACTACTATCATATAGAAAACATGAAATTACTAAATTTCGCGTTAAACACGAATTTGTGACGAAATGCGAAATTACGAAACCTAAATTTCGCTTACGGAATTCAAAAATTACGGTTTGTATGGCAATTACGAAATTACGAATTTGTGTCGTAGCGGCAAAATTCGTATCCGTAATTAAGGAAATGCGAAATTACGAACATTTCGGCTCAACACTAGGAATAAGGTGCTGTGCACTGATGAAACTAAAAGTTATTTGAGCATAACAAGGGGCGTTATGCATGGAGGAAAAAAACACAACATTTCAAGAAAAACACCTGCTACTTACAGTAAAATATGGTGGTGGTTCCATCATGCTGTGGGGCCAGTGCAGGGACTGGGAATCTTGTCAAAGTTGAGGGACGCATCAGTTCCACTCAGTATCAGCGGATTCTGGAGACCAATGTCCAGGAATCAGTGACAAAGCTGAAGCTGTGCCGGGGCTGGATCTTTTAACAAGACAACGACCCTAAACACTGCTCAAAATCCACTAAGGCATTCATGCAGAGGAACAAGTACAACGTTCTGGAATGGCCATATCAGTCCTCAGAGTTGAATATAATTGAAAATCTGTGGTGTGAGTTAAAGAGAGCTGTCCTTGCTCGGAAGCCATCAAACTTGAATGAACTAGAGATGTTTTGTAAAGAGGAATGGTCCAAAATACCTTCAACCAGAATATAGACTCTCATTTTCACCAGCAGGAAGCGTTTAGAGGCTGTAATTTCTGCAAAAGGAGGGTCTACTTAATATTGATTTCATTTCTTTTTTGTGGTGCCCAAATTTATGCACCTGCCTAATTTTATTTAAACAATTATTGCACACTTTCTGTAAATGCAATAAACTTAATTTCACTTATCAAATATCACTGCGTGTGTCTCCTATATGATATATTTGACATTAATATCGGTGCCACCAAGTGCATGACCGACCAACAATGTGACCAATTTTGGGACGAATATTGGTTGCATTGCAATTGCGCATGTTGCAAGATGTTGGGGTGACTTGCTCGATCGGGTATGGAATGCAATTTTGCGACAAAATGGAATGCAACAAAACCCCCGGCGCTGACCCCCTTAATGAAAAATGTCCCTCCAGTGCCCTATGCAAGGTATACATTACCTGTCCGCAGGCCTGCGCTTGTCCCTCTGCAGCTCTGGGCACATTCCCCTGTCCATACATGTGCGCCCCATGTGGTTTTCTAGTAAGGGCGCGCTTGTGATGTCACACTAGGAAACCACGTGGGGCGTGCGTGTATGCATAATAAAGGAATACCGGTAGCCAGCAAGGGACAAGCACAGGCTGCGGACAGGTAATGTATACTTTACACTGGCACCAGGGGGCCATTTTTCATTAGGGGTGGCGAGGTGGATGGATGTGGTGCACAAGGCCTATTCCAGATCGATTTTAGCATGAAATTGATAAGGAATTGGCCTGTGGTGTATGAGCAGCCAACAGATCTCTCTCTAATCGAATCTGATTAGAGAGAGATCTGTTGGCTGCTCATACACCACAGATTTGTCTCTTGGTCGAATCTGCCCATACATTGCTAGATGTATGGCTACCTTAAAATGAGATAATTCATGAGAAAAGCTTTGTGAATCAACACCAGAGAGACAGAGAGGAAGTGACAGACAAAGACAGTAGGCTAGAAGAGATAGAAAAAGAAAGCACGCAAGACCTAGTTTAATTAACCTTTCTCGTGAATTTTCTCAAAGAAGACTTATTTGCACCCTTTTTTTAGTCTTCAATCAACAAGAACATACTCAAATAAGTTTTATATTACTTTTTTTACATGCTTGTTAGATGCTGGAAAATTATTTTGTAGATAATAAATAGAATATCTCCTGGGAGAAAACTGAAACATCTTTGCAGGCATCACAATGACTACTCTTCATGTTGCAGGCTGAAAGGTTTCTTGGTAGAATCTCATGGATACCCTTATTATTATTAATATTTATTAGATTTAGCATATTACGCAGCGCTGTACAATAAATAGGGTTACAGACAATGATAACAGGGGTGATAGAACAATACAGGTAATAGACAATAGATACAACAATACAGGTAATAGCAAAAAGATACACAACACAATGCAGACAGTAGTACAATGCCAGATCATAAACTGGAGTGGTAAAAATTACAAGTTCCAAATTCTGGGTAAAGTGCACACAGTCAAGTATGATACACAAGTGGAGAGGGCCCTGCCAAAGGCTTACAATCTAGAGGGAGGGGTTGGTGACACAAAAGGAGGGGGTGCAGCAAGAAGTTATTGGCAGAAAGGATTAGGGCAGTGTTGAGTCGATGTAGGCCTCCTTGAAGAAGTGAGTTTTGAGTGCTTTTTTGAAGGCGTTGAAGGTGGGAGCGAGCCTGATGGGCAGTGGGAGAGAGTTCCACAGGATGAGGGCAGCTCTAGTGAAGTCCTGCAGTCATGCATGGGAGTGCGAGATGCGTGGGGTGGTTAAGAGGAGGTTGTTGGAGGAGCGAAGTGGGCGGCCAGGTGTATATCTGCTGACCAGGTCAGAGATGTAGGTTGGGCAGGACTTGTGTATGGATTTGTAGGCCGAACATAGGATCTTTTCACACATGCCATGTTTGTTGCTCTTAGGGCAATGGACACCATGTTGAAAGAGCATATGGGACATTTTGTGTATAGCTTGTTCACTATATTATTATTATTATTATTATTTATTGTATTTATAAAGCGCCAACATATTACGCAGCTCTGGACATTAATTTAGGTTACAGACAATATTTAGGGGTGACAAACAGCAATATGACAATACAGGAATACAAGAAAACCAGATCACACAGCACAGTATGAGTACAAGGTAATGCTTAGTCAGTCACTGGAGGGGAGCATGGAGATTAGGCAAGTTAGGTTCACTAAAATGCATAGCATGGGTGCACCGTAATGGAGGTGCATGATCAGGTAGGACACAAAAGGAGGAGGACCCTGCCCAAAGGCTTACAATCTAGAGGGAGAGGTAAGGACACGAGAGGTAGGGGACTAGAGTTCAGCTGTAGGTTTAGAGCAATTGTGAGGGGTGGTAGGCCAGAGTGAAAAGGTGAGTTTTAAGGGCCTTCTTGAAGGTGTTGAAGGAGGGGGCTGCCCTAATGGGTGGAGGTAGGGAGTTCCATAGTGTTGGAGCGGCTCTTGAGAAGTCTTGGAGGCGTGCATGGGACTGGGTGATGTGGGGGATGGTCAGGCGAAGTTCATTGGAGGAGCGGAGTGAGCGGCTTGGTGTGTATCTCTGAGTAAGATCAGAAATGTAGGTTGGACAGGTTTTGTGGACAGATTTGTAGGTCAGACACAATATCTTGAATCTGATTCTGGACTGGATAGGAAGCCAGTGGAGGGATTCACGGAGGGGAGCCGCCCTGGTGGAGCGATGGGAGGAGTGGATAATTCTGGCTGCCGCATTCATGATGGACTGCAGTGGGGCTATTCGGGACTTAGGGAGACCAGACAGAAGGGCATTGCAGTAGTCGAGGCGGGAAATTATGAGGGCATGGATGAGGAGTTTGGTGGTGGCAGGGGTCAGGAAAGGGTGAATCTTACAGATGTTACGAAGGTGGAAGTTGCAGGACTTTGTGAGGTTTTGGATGTGGCTATGTAGGCTGGTTGTTTCTCAATAGATAGGCTGTCAGTCAATTAGGAGCCAGGAGCACAGTTTTACATTTCATCTTGTTTTGTGAATTATGCCATTGCATTGGCAGTGTGATGGCACAAAGCATAGACTGTTAATAGGCAGAAACATGGGAAGTTAGGCAAGTTTGACTCACATAAGAGGAAATAAGCAGCTATGGTGGGAGCCAGAGTTTAGCTATACTATACAGAAACAAAACTCTGGCTTATAGCACCAAAGGTTATTGTTAGGAGTTGGGGTGGGGGAAGGTGTTAGGCATATAAGGTGGGTAGTGTTAGGTGTAGGCAGGACCGGGCTGAGACAGGTGGGAGAGGCTCCAGCCTCAGGGTGCAGTGCATGAGGGGGGTGCACAACTGACTCAGCTATCATTCGCCCATTGTGTTTGACGCATAGAGAAATAAGCAAAGGGAATATGTGGCAGTGACTGCAAGCCAGATAACTAGAGATTAGGGGGTTGGGGGCCCTGGGGTGCCTCTTAGTCTAATAGCAATGAGTGTGTGATGGCTGGTGTGGGAGGGATAGAGGGGCGTACTTTGGTGTCTCAGCCTTGGGTGCTGGAGGACCTTGTCCCAGCTCTGGGTGTAGGTAGGCAATAGTGATGTCGCGAACCTCCGATTTTTGGTTCGCGAACCCTGTTCGCGAACTTCCGCAGAAGGTTCGGTTCGCAGAAAAGTTCGCGAACCGCAATAGACTTCAATGGGGAGGCGAACTTCAAAATTTAGAAAAATTTCTACCGGCTGGAATAATGATAGAAAACATGTTTCAAGGGATCTAATACCTGGAGGATGACATGATTGAGTGAAATACACATCAAAAGTCCCAGGCACACATCTACATTTCACATAAACACCTATTTTAAGGTCACAAATCTCATTCAATGTTCAATTTCAGCCAGGCCTACTACTACTTTACAACATCAGGCAGTGTATCTGTCACGATCTGTTCCTGCTGGTGACGTTTGTGAACTGTATGGACTTCCTCTGTTCACCAGCAGATGTCCCCTCTCATTTCAAGAACATTTTACATTCCTCCTGAAGTTCCCTCTGCCCACCAGCAGAGGTCTCTGTATTCAAGAACTGTGTCTCTGCAGCCTTGGAAGAGGTCACATGACCATCCTGCAGAGTATATAAGTCCAGCTACAACAGAACACTGTTGCTAGTTCATTGATGTGGATAGCCCAAGAGCCTGTGTTCTGGTCACTGCTCCTGTTACCTGTTTCCTGATACCTGTTTCCTGATACCTGTTTCTTGATCCCTGTTACCTGATTGTTTGACTCCCTGGTGCATGATTTTGGCTTGCTTGACTATTCTGTTGTTTATCGATTGTATCTGCTTGACTTCCTGGTATCTGATCTCAGCTTGTATGACGTTCCAATTGCCTGCTGCATTATGTACTATGCCTGAATGTATATTATTGTATATATTAGTTAGTTAGCTTAGTTTAGACAGGGTCCGGGGTTCACTGTGTGCACACTAGTGGTGCTCAAATACTCCTTTTTAAAATTCGAGTTTGGTCGAATTCGAATAGTAAATTATTCGAGGTCAGTCGAATATTCGAGTCGAATAATTTTTACTATTCGATTCGACCTCGGACTTCGAGCTCACTATTCGAGTCGGTATTCGAGCTCATTATTCGAGCTGACTATTCGAATTGGCCTTAAATAGCTTCCAACACTTGTTTTGAGGGTGAATGATGCAAGAAACATCTTTTTTTCCAAGTAACAACAGCAAGTGATTATGTGGGGATGTTCCTTTAAAAAAAAAAAGGTGGAAAGAGAAGTTGTGTCCAGAATTTTGTTCAGTACTGTATATACTTCTTCTTCTTCTTCTTCTTATTTATCTTCTATATCTTCTTCTTCTTCTTCTATATCTTCTTCTATATCTTCTTCTTCTATATCTTCTTCTATATCTTCTTCTTCTTCTTCTATATTGTCTTCTTCTTCTTCTTCTTCTTCTTCATCTTCTTCTTCTTCATCATCTTCTTCATCTTCTTCATCATCATCATCATCATCTTCTTCTTCTTCTTCATCATCTTCTTCTTCTTCATCTTCTTCTTATTCATCTTCTTCATCTTCTTCTTCATCTTCTTCATCTTCTTCTTCTTCATCTTCTTCTTCTTCTTCTTCATCTTCTTCATCTTCTTCTTCTTGATCTTCTTCTTCTTGATCTTCTTCATCTTCGTCTTCATCTTCTTCATCTTCTTCTTCATCTTCTTCATCTTCTTCTTCTTCATCTTCTTCTTCTTCTTCATCATCTTCTTCATATTCTTCATCTTCTTCATATTCTTCATCTTCTTGTTGTTCTTCTTCATCTTCTTCTTCTTCTTCTTCTTCTTCTTCTTCTTCTTCTTCTTCTTCTTCTTCTTCTTCTTCTTCTTCTTCTTCTTCTTCTTATTCATCTTCTTCATCTTCTTCTTCATCTTCTTCATCTTCTTCTTCTTCATCTTCTTCTTCTTCTTCTTCATCTTCTTCATCTTCTTCTTCTTGATCTTCTTCTTCTTGATCTTCTTCATCTTCGTCTTCATCTTCTTCATCTTCTTCTTCATCTTCTTCATCTTCTTCTTCTTCATCTTCTTCTTCTTCTTCATCATCTTCTTCATATTCTTCATCTTCTTCATATTCTTCATCTTCTTGTTGTTCTTCTTCATCTTCTTCTCCTTCTTTTTCTATATCGTCTTCTTCTTCTTCACTTATTTCTCTTTTCAATTTTTTTTTTTTAAAGAAATGCAGCTATTTTTGAGCGTAACAAATAGCTGGTGGCGCACGCATGTTGGAAGCGCCATTGTATGTGCTCCCTGGCAGTGGAAACACACAGACAGCAGGAGGTAAATTCAGCAGCAGGAGGAGGAGGATGAGTGTGTGGCAGCAGGCAGTCAATGAGGCAGGCAGCGTGACATAATAGCCCTGGTACCTAGCGGTGATATCAGGGCTGTAAATAAACACAGCAGGCAGGAGGTCCCAGACACAGTTTTCAACCCGGGCACCTCTGAAAAATTAAACCTTTTTTTTTTTTATGGTTTTTTGGTTTTGTTTGTAAAACAAATTACACAGATATATAGCTATTTTTTGACGTAATAGCTGGTGGCAGAGTGGCAGCAGAATGTAATTCTGTGTACCCTGGCAGTGGGAAACACAGACAGACAGCAGCAGCAGCAGGAGGAATGGAGGAGTAATGTGAGCAGCTATTGTTTGACTTAATAGCTGGTGGCAGAGTGGCAGCAGAATGTAATTCTGTGTACCCTGGCAGTGGGAAACACAGACAGACAGCAGCAGCAGCAGGAGGAATGGAGGAGTAGTGTGAGTGTGGCAGCAGGCAGGCAGCGTGACATAATAGCCCTGGTACCTAGCGGGTGATACCAGGGCTGTAAATAAACACAACAGGAGGTCCCAGACAGCGGTCGTGCAGCCCACATCGTGTCCAATACACAACTGGGACAACACAGTTTTCAACCCGGGCACCTCTGAAAAATTAAACCTTTTTTTTTTATGGTTTTGTAGTTTTGGTTTTACAACCAATTACACAGATATAGCTATTGTTTGACGTAATAGCTGGTGGCAGAGTGGCAGTAATTCTGTGTACCCTGGCAGTGGGAAACACAGACAGACAGCAGCAGCAGCAGGAGGAATGGAGGAGTAGTGTGAGTGTGGCAGCAGGCAGGCAGCGTGACATAATAGCCCTGGTACCTAGCGGGTGATACCAGGGCTGTAAATAAACACAACAGGAGGTCCCAGACAGCGGTCGTGCAGCCCACATCGTGTCCAATACACAACTGGGACAACACAGTTTTCAACCCGGGCACCTCAGAAAAATTAAACCTTTTTTTTTTTTATGGTTTTGTAGTTCTGGTTTTACAACCAATTACACAGATATAGCTATTTTTTGACGTAATAGCTGGTGGCAGAGTGGCAGCAGAATGTAAATCTGTGTACCCTGGCAGTGGGAAACACAGACAGACAGCAGAAGGGCAGTACACAGCAGCCCACTGTAGTTGTAAAATGTGTGGCTGCAGGCGACGTAATAGTTAAAGTGAACCAGGCTGGCTTAGTGAGCAGGAGCCAGGAGGTGGTAAAGGGTGGTAAGGCACATTAACGATGGTTCTAAGTTCCGGCAGCCAGTTCATGTCCCCCTCTCGCCGACAACAGGGGCCAGGAACTCGCCTTCCACCCACGCCTGGTTCATCTTGAGAAACGTCAGTCTGTCCACAGACTTGTGAGACAGACGTGAGCGTTTCTCGGTGACCACGCCACCAGCTGCACTGAAGCAGCGCTCGGACAGCACGCTGGAAGGGGGGCAGGACAGCACTTCCAGGGCGTACTGCGCCAGCTCGCTCCAGATCTCCAGGCGCTTGACCCAATACTCCATGGGATCAACAGGGGCATCGCTGTCAAGCCCGCTGTAGGACCCCATGTAGTCAGCCACCATGCGGGTCAGGCGCTGGCTGTGACCGGAGGAGGATGCTGCTGCATGCACCTCCTCTCTAGTCACTGCTGCCGGAGCCTCTACAGTCCTGTAGAGCTCGTGGCTGAGAGACAGCAGGTCTGTGGGGCGCTTGCTGCTGGATGCAAGCACCTGCTGCTGCCTCTGTGCTGGCTGCTGGACAGTGGGGGTGGAAGGCTGGGGGAAGGCTTCCTCCAAGCGCTCAACAAGGGCCTGCTGCAAGCTCCTTATTTGTTGCGCTGGGTCTCCTCCTGCAGGCGTCAGGAACTGGCTCAACTTCCCCTTGAGGCGTGGGTCCAACATCATGCTGATCCAGATGTCCTCCCTCTGCTTCATCTGGATCACCCTGGGGTCCTTGCGCAGGCACGCCAGCATGTGCGCTGCCATTGGGAAGAGGCGGGCCACGTGTGCTGGCACATCGATGGCAGTGCTGTCCTCATCCTCCTCGTCAGCCTCATCCTCTCTCCACCCCCGCACCAACTCAGCTGCGCTGTGCTGCTCCCCCTCATCAGCAGCAAGGTCAGGGACCTCCACCAAGTCCTCCTCCTCCTCCCCCTCAGAGGTGGACTGTGCAGCTGCTTGCCGCTCCTGCTGGTCCAAGGCTGCCGCTCCCTGTTCCAGCAAAGCATCGAGGGCCCTGTTCAGCAGACAAACCAGGGGCACCCACTCGCAGACCATAGCATGGTCCCTGCTCACCATGTTAGTGGCCTGCAGAAAGGGAGCCAGCACTAAGCACACCTGCTGCATGTGCCTCCAGTCATCATCGGGGACGATGGACGGGATGTTGCTGGTCTTGTCCCTTCTCTGAGCGGCGGAAACAGTGGCCAGGGCAAGGTACTGGTTGACAGCGTGCTTCTGTTCAACCAGACGCTCCAACATCGCCAGGGTGGAGTTCCAGCGAGTTGGAACGTCAAGGATCAGCCGATGGCGTGGCAGCTCCAGCTCCTTTTGCACGTCTTCCAGGCTCGCACAGGCTGCAGCCGAGCGCCGGAAGTGACGCACAACGTTCCTTGCCATTTCCAGCAGTTCGCCCATCCCCTGGTAGGTGCGCAAGAACTTCTGCACCACCAGGTTCAGCACGTGGGCAAGACAGGGGATGTGGGTCAGGTTTCCCCTGTCTATTGCGGCAACCAGATTGGCCCCATTGTCGGCCACCACCTCTCCGACTCTGAGGCCTCTGGGGGTCAGCCAAATCCTCTCCTGCTCCTGGAGTTTGGCCAACACATGGGTTGCCGTCAGCTTGGTCTTCCCAAGGCTGACCAAGTGCAGCAGCGCTTGGCAGTGGCGGGCCTTCACGCTGCTGCTGAGGCGGGGGGTTTGGCCAGGTGTGCCGGAGGATGGCAGAGGATCGGAGGAACCTGCTGCAGTTCCCCCGACCCTGCAGGGTGGCACCACCCACTGTGTTGCTGCTGCTGCTGTGCCCGCTGCTGCTCTCCCATCCTCACCCCCTTCCACCAAGCTGACCCAGTGGACAGTGAAGGACAGGTAGCGGCCTGTCCCGAAGCGGCTGCTCCAGGAGTCCATGGTGACGTGGACCCTTTCACCAACCGCGTGCTCCAGCCCTCGCTCCACATTGGCCATCACAAAGCGGTGCAGTGCAGGAATGGCCTTGCGGGCGAAGAAGTGTCTGCTGGGGAGCTGCCAGTCTGGGGCTGCGCAAGCAAGCAGCGCACGAATGTCGCTCCCCTCCTGCACGAGCGTGTACGGCAGGAGTTGGGAGCACATGGCCCGTGCCAGCAAGCCGTTCAGCTGCCGCACGCGACTGCTGCTGGGAGGCAGAGCCCTAACCACCCCCTGGAAGGACTCGCTCAAAAGGCTCTGGCGTGGCCTTTTGCTGGCACGGGAATCAGCAGACACAGCAGAGGAGGCCACTGAGGACTGGCTGCCAGAACAGGCCTCAGTGTCGGCGGCAGGAGTTGCAGAGGGGGGAGGAGCAGTGCGTTTCCGCACTCCTGCTGGTGCTGCTGGAGGAGCAGGAGGGCGGGTGGCTGCTGTTGCTGCTGCTGCTGCTGCTGCTGAAGGCTGTGCAGTGATGGGTGTGGTGCCACTGCCAGCAGCAGATGCCTTCAGCCTCTGGAACTCCTCATGCTGGTGGAAATGTTTCGCAGCAAGGTGGTTGATGAGCGAGCTGGTGCTGAACTTTAAGGGGTCTGCACCTCTGCTCAACTTCCGCTGACAGTGGTTGCAAGTGGCGTACTTGCTGTACACTGTGGGCATGGTGAAAAAGCGCCAGATTGGTGACAAAAACAACCCCCTACGGCATGGAACCGCTGCTGCCTGTCTCCCTGTGGTGGTTGGGGGGGGGGCTTGGGTGCGGCTGGTGGTGGTACTGGCAGATGCTGCTGCTGCTGCTGAGCCTGAGACACCAGCAGGCTGGGGGACCTGCCTACTGCTGCCAATGCTTGCAATGATGCACCTCCTTGCAAGGCCCACAAGCGCATCCTCCTCCTCCTCCTCAGAGCTGCTGATGACGACATCCCCTGGAGCTGGTGGCACCCAGTCTCTGTCTGTCACCGTGTCATCATCATCCTCCCCCTCCTGAAACATGTCCTGCTGGGATGATGACCCCCCAAACTCCTCTCCTGATGCATGGATGGGCTGCTTGACTGTCGCCACAGTCTTGCTGTCCAATCCCTCATCCCCCAAAGTGCCCATCAGCATCTCCTCCTCCAAATCGCCAACAACAGCAGACAATTGACTCATCATGCCTGGGGTCAAAAGAGTGCTGAGTGACAGGTCGGCGACTGACGGTGAACTGGCCTCCTCCCCAGGCCCTGCTGGGCGGCTGCTGCGAACAGGGGTGGTGGTGGTGGTGGTGAGGGTGGAGGCCTCGGATGCAGAGCTGATGGCGGGCTGCTCATCCTCCATCATCAGTTGAACCACAGTGTCTGCATCCTTTTCCTCAATGGGACGTTTCCGACCCGGCTGGAGGAAAATCGGAGCAGGTGCTACACGCTGCTGCTGCTGTGTCTCTGCAGCGTGAGTTGCAGATGCTCCTGCTGGGCGGCGCCCAAGGCGTCCACGGCCAGTGGCTATAGGAGGAATGTTAGCCACTGACGCTGCTGCTGCTGCTGCGGAACTGTGCATGGTGGCGCGGCCGCGCCCGCGGCTTGCCACAATGCTGCTCCCTCTCCTCCTGATTCCCTTGCTGCCCTTCCCCTTGCCCAAACCGCGCTGGCTGCCACTTCCAGACATCTTCGATGTTTTGGGCGTAAACACAAAAGTTTTTTAAAAGGGCGGGTGAAAAGTGGGGTACTTTAATGGAGTGGGTTGGTGGGCGAGGTGACTGAGTGAGTGTCTAGTACAGTAAGTAAGTAGTTACAGAGTCAGTAAGTACAACTAGAAGTTACAATAATCAGTAGTAATAATCACAAGGAAATAGAGTGTGTGTACACAGACAGTGAGTGAGTGCACGCACACGCAGGAGCTAGCCTATGAACAGTGACTGAGTGTCCCTACTAGTACAGTAAGTAGTAACATTAAGTACAACCAGAAATTACAATAATCAATCAGTAATCAGAAGGAAATAGAGTGTGTGTACAGTACACAGACAGTGAGTGCACGCACACGCAGGAGCTAGTAGCCTATGAACAGTGTCAGTGAGTGAGTGTCCTAGTACAGTTACAGAATATAACTATTCAGAAGGAAATAGAGTGTGTGTACACTACAGTACACAGACAGTGAGTGCACGCACACGCAGGAGCTAGTAGCCTATGAACAGTGACAGTGAGTGTCCTAGTACAGTTACAGTATATAACTATTCAGAAGGAAATAGAGTGTGTGTACACTACAGTACACAGACAGTGAGTGCACGCACACGCAGGAGCTAGTAGCCTATGAACAGTGTCAGTGAGTGAGTGTCCTAGTACAGTTACAGTATATAACTATTCAGAAGGAAATAGAGTGTGTGTACACTACAGTACACAGACAGTGAGTGCACGCACACGCAGGAGCTAGTAGCCTATGAACAGTGTCAGTGAGTGAGTGTCCTAGTACAGTTACAGTATATAACTATTCAGAAGGAAATAGAGTGTGTGTACACTACAGTACACAGACAGTGAGTGCACACGCACACGCAGGAGCTAGTAGCCTATGAACAGTGTCAGTGAGTGAGTGTCCTAGTACAGTTACAGTATATAACTATTCAGAAGGAAATAGAGTGTGTGTACACTACAGTACACAGACAGTGAGTGCACGCACACGCAGGAGCTAGTAGCCTATGAACAGTGACAGTGAGTGTCCTAGTACAGTTACAGTATATAACTATTCAGAAGGAAATAGAGTGTGTGTACAGTACACAGACAGTGAGTGCACGCACACGCAGGAGCTAGTAGCCTATGAACAGTGACAGTCAGTGAGTGTCCTAGTACAGTTACAGTATATAACTATTCAGAAGGAAATAGAGTGTGTGTACAGTACACAGACAGTGAGTGCACTGCACGCACACGCAGGAGCTAGTAGCCTATGAACAGTGACTGAGTGAGTGTCCTAGTACAGTTACAGTATATAACTACAATACAAAATACAATCAATCAGTACTAAAGGACAGCAGAAATACTGGTATAGATGAGAAATAAACAGAGGACAGGAGAGAACAGCTGCCCACACAGGCAAGGCCCTGAGGCCTAAAGCTGTAAGCCTGCAGCAGCTGTCTGAGTCTCTCTCTATGTAACACAAAAGCTACTAACTAAAATACAATGTCTATCTAACTAACAACAATATAGGTGTATATAGGAGGTGTATGTTAGCAAAAACGCTAGGTAAATGACCACAATAAAGCTCTTGCTAAGCCAACGCACAAAGGAGCAGATCTCTCTCTGTGCAAAGTCGGGCAAGGACGGAGAAACAGAACATGGCGGCCGCTATTTATAGGGTAGGGGCTGGCCAGGGTCCCCCTCAGTGATTGGCTGCCGTCAGAGGGCCTGGGAGCCCTCTGATTGGCTCTAAGGACATCAATCTGGGCTATGACGCTATTCGAGCTCGGTATTCGAGCTCGAATAGCGCTGTTAGCTCGAATGGCGCGAATAGTGAATGGGCTATTCGAGTTCACTCGAATAGCCCATTCGAATAGCTCCAGCTATTCGGAGCTCGAATACCGAGCTCGAATAGCTGAAAAAGAGCTCGAATATTCGAGCTACTCGAATATTCGAGCTCTGCTGAGCACCACTGGTGCACACTGTATATATTATATTTGGGTTGTTGTATGTCTGATTGCAAGACATTTGCCTACAATCGCATTGCCAGTTGTTTGCAGTCGTATTGCTATTTTGTACAGTTACTTGAATACGCTTGTATGTATGTTCATACGCCGATTGCATTTTCACCTGTATATATCTGGCACTTTGTAAATAAACCTTTACTTTATTTCACCTTATCCCTGGTTTGGTCTTCAGTATTTCTACATTAAGTGACATTCTGCATTCAGTGCAAATCTGCATGCACTGCACGTTACAGAATGAACTAGCCAAAACAGTCACTTGGAAATACTGAAGGTTTATTTGCTCCAGCCATGGCGGTAAACTGGACTCTGCAACAGATAGACTTCTTTTCCATTTTTGCAGAGACAGATAGAAAACACTGCTATAAAGAGTTATCAGATTATTCTCGCGATGATTTGCAGCAATTTATTACACAAATTCAGTATTCTGTGCAGCAGAAGATTTTTTCAGCAGATGATGTGCAAGATCTGCTGCAGATTCTCCAAAGTCTGTTGGTAGCTAAATATCCAGCTACAATAACCTATTGTCAGACTAATCAACAGATTGAGCCAATTAAATCCAATCATGGTCCTGCTACTTCCATTAACACTGGAGACACATTTGTTTCAGCTATGGAAGTTGACTGTACTATTCAGCATAATAAATATTATTCCTTGTTAGCAGATAAAGACAAACATGATTGTTATAATAAATTGTCAGTGTATTCCCGTGAGGAATTAATGCAAATTATTAGGCATGTTAAATCCCTTGTGCAACAGGGCAAGTTTGTAGAATATGCGGTGCAATCTTTATTACAAATTCTGCAAACTCTTGTCACTGTAAGAGAGCCTTCCGCATCCTGAACTCAAACCAGAACCTTGCCAATTTCCATTTATTGTAATAAATCCTCCACAGCAATAAATCAGTCTGAACCAATTAAATCAAATTACCGTATATACTCGCAAGCAAGCCGAATTTTTGACCCACAAAAAGTGGGTCAAAAGTTGGGGGGTCGGCTTGCTTGCGAGTGATGTGCCTGAGGGTCGTCCCCCGCCCTCTCCCACCCGCTCCCCCCGCGGCCGCTGCTATTACCTTAGCTCCGCGGCTTCCTATTCCCCTGTCCTGCTCTTCATTCACAGCAGCTCGCCCCACGGTGGCTGCTGCGTGATGACGGAGGAAGTGCAGAGAGAGGTTCCCATAGTAACCAGGAAGCCGCTCTCTGCCACTTCCTCCGTCATCACGCAGCAGCTACCGTGGGGCGAGCTGCTGTGAATGAAGAGCAGGACAGGGGAATAGGAAGCCGCGGAGCTAAGGTAATAGCAGCGGCCGCGGGGGGAGCGGGTGGGAGAGGGCGGGGGGTGCTAAACTCTCTAACCTGGGCACTTTACAAGCTATCCTGGGCACGATACTAGCTATCCTGGGCACGATACTAGCTATCCTGGGCTCTATACTAGCTATCCTGGGCACTATACTAGCTATCCTGGGCACTATACTAGCTATCCTGGGCACTATACCAGCTATCCTGGGCACTATACCTGCTATCCTGGGCACTATACCTGTTATCCTGGGCTCTATACTAGCTATCCTGGGCACTATACTAGCTATCCTGGGCACTATACCAGCTATCCTGGGCACTATACCAGCTATCCTGGGCACTATACCTGCTATCCTGGGCACTATACCTGCTATCCTGGTCACTATACCAGCTATCCTGGGCACTATACCAGCTATCCTGGGCACTATATCAGCTATCCTGGGCACTATACCTGCTATCCTGGTCACTATACCAGCTATCCTGGGCACTATACTAGCTATCCTGGGCACTATACTAGCTATCCTGGGCACTATACCTGCTATCCTGGGCACTATACCAGCTATCCTGGGCACTATACTAGCTATCCTGGGCACTATACTAGCTATCCTGGGCACGATACCTGCTATCCTGGGCACTATACCTGCTATCCTGGGCACTATACCTGCTATCCTGGTCACTATACTAGCTATCCTGGGCACGATACTAGCTATCCTGGGCACGATACTAGCTATACTGAGGCACTACCTTCCCATACTGGGCACTATACTAGCTATACTGGGACACACTGGGGGGGATCATGCGGCCAGCATTCCTACCCCCGACTTATATGAGGGTCAATCATTTTTTCCTGGTTTTTCAGGCAAAAGTTGGGGGGTCGGCTAATATGCGGGTCGGCTTGCTTGCGAGTATATACGGTATGTTTCAGTTACCTCCTCACTGACAGTGCAATCCTCAAGTTGTGCTCAGGATAATCTATCCGTTCCCATTAAAAGTGACTGGGACCCTCCATTTGGAAGATGGGAGATTGAGTGTCTGTTTAATGAATTGGTGGATGATTGGAGGTCGTTTACTCAGTATTATGCTCAGAAAGATGAATCATTTGTATTTGCATGTATAAGATCTGCACAAATGTTGGTTAACTTGGATGCTTGCATGCAAAGGTATGTTTCCCCGTTAATTGATGCATGGGAAAAAGTTCTGTCTACCTACTTTCCTCCTGCTGATCTTTCTAATGACCAGTTCACACAGTGCTCAGTGGCTAAAGTTAAGTCTAGTTCTAGTCATAAATCAATTTCTCTTCAGACTGCAAAGAAATCTACACCTTGGATAAAGCAGTATCCAGTTACTTACCAAGAGCCTGTTTTTGCTTTGAAAACCGTCAAGAAAGCAAAGAGTAAACGGAAATACTTTCCAACCTCATCCATTCACCATTCACTACCTGTTGCACCAGATCCAGGTGTAATCACCTTACAGACTTTGACACAAAAGCCTGCAGACTCTTGCACCCAGTCACCTGCAGAACCTCACATCCAGCAATCTGCAGAACCTCGCATCCAGCCATCTGCAAAACCTCGCATCCAGCCATTAGTGTTGGGCGAACAGTGTTCGCCACTGTTCGGGTTCTGCAGAACATCACCCTGTTCGGGTGATGTTCGAGTTCGGCCGAACACCTGATGGTGCTCGGCCAAACCGTTCGGCCACATGGCCGAACTAAGAGCGCATGGCCGAACGTTCCCCGAACGTTCGGCTAGCGCTGTGATTGGCCGAACGGGTCACGTGGTTCGGACCCCGAACGCGCTCTGATTGGCCGAACGGGTCACGTGGTTCGGCCCGAACGCGCTCTGATTGGCCGAACGGTCACGTGGTTCGGGTAAATAAATACCCGAACCACGTCATATCTCCGCCATTTGTCTGTGGGTTTAGCTTTGGGTAGGCAGGCAGGGTAGTTCGCGCTCCAGCCACGCTAGCCAGGGTTCCCCCAGTCATTGTGTGTCGCTGCTGGGAACAGTAGTACACCGCTCGCTCAGCCACACTATATAGCATTGTGTGTACTGCCACTGTGTACCTCGCTCAGCCACGCTATATATAGCAATGTTTACTGCCACTGTGTGTACACGGCTCAGCCAGACTATATAGCATTGTGTGTACTGCCACTCTGTGTACACCGCTCAGCCAGACTATATAGCATTGTTTACTGCCACTCTGTGTACACCGCTCAGCCAGACTATATAGCATTGTGTGTACTGCCACTGTGTGTACACCGCTCAGCCAGACTATATAGCATTGTGTGTACTGCCACTCTGTGTACACCGCTCAGCCAGACTATATAGCATTGTGTGTACTGCCACTCTGTGTACACCGCTCAGCCAGACTATATAGCATTGTGTACACCGCTCAGCCAGACTATATAGCATTGTTTACTGCCACTCTGTGTACACCGCTCAGCCAGACTATATAGCATTGTGTGTACTGCCACTCTGTGTACACCGCTCAGCCAGACTATATAGCATTGTGTGTACTGCCACTCTGTGTACACCGCTCAGCCAGACTATATAGCATTGTGTGTACTGCCACTCTGTGTACACCGCTCAGCCAGACTATATAGCATTGTGTGTACTGCCACTCTGTGTACACCGCTCAGCCAGACTATATAGCATTGTTTACTGCCACTCTGTATACACCGCTCAGCCAGACTATATAGCATTGTGTACACCGCTCAGCCAGACTATATAGCATTGTTTACTGCCACTCTGTGTACACCGCTCAGCCAGACTATATAGCATTGTTTACTGCCACTCTGTATACACCGCTCAGCCAGACTATATAGCATTGTGTGTACTGCCACTCTGTGTACACCGCTCAGCCAGACTATATAGCATTGTGTGTACTGCCACTGTGTGTACACCGCTCAGCCAGACTATATAGCATTGTGTACACCGCTCAGCCAGGCTATATAGCATTGTTTACTGCCACTCTGTGTACACCGCTCAGCCAGACTATATAGCATTGTGTGTACTGCCACTCTGTGTACACCGCTCAGCCAGACTATATAGCATTGTGTGTACTGCCACTCTGTGTACACCGCTCAGCCAGACTATATAGCATTGTGTGTACTGCCACTCTGTGTACACCGCTCAGCCAGACTATATAGCATTGTGTACACCGCTCAGCCAGACTATATAGCATTGTTTACTGCCACTCTGTGTACACCGCTCAGCCAGACTATATAGCATTGTGTTTACTTCCACTCTGTGTACACCGCTCATCCAGACTATATAGCATTGTGTGTACTGCCACTCTGTGTACACCGCTCAGCCAGACTATATAGCATTGTGTGTACTGCCACTCTGTGTCTGCTGGGAACAGTAGTACACCGCTCACCCGCCACTGTATAGCATTATGCTCTGTGTCGCTGCTGGCAATAGTGGTACACCGCTCACCCACCAGTGTATAGCATTTCTGTACTGCCACTGTACTGCTGCCAGTCAGCGTGTACTTTAAGGATATGTGAAATGAGGAAGAAATCTGGTGAAAGAGGGAGGGGCAAGGGAAGAGGTGTTTCCCCTGACGGTTCACGTACAGGCCACAGGGGAGCACCCAAGAAAACCCACTCAATACCGCCCATGTTGTCCAGGACAACAACCCTCACAGATCCAAAAGAACAGGACCAGATAATTACTTGGATGACCTCTCAAGCGTCCAGCAGTGGGTTAAGCAGCACCAGCACATCACGCACGAGGTCTGAGTCCTCAGCCAGTTACAAGGAGCCAGTGGGCACAAAGCTGACACAACCGGCAGCGACACCACGCACACAACTGCCAGATAACCAGTCCGATGAATTACCTCAGGACACAATGGGGTATTCGCAGGAGCTATTCCCAGGCCAACAAACTTCCACCTTTGAAAGGTCAATGGAGGAACAGCCAGAAATGTTGTGCCCGGATTCACAACCATTAACTGTGGGAAATGCACCGGGCACTGAAATACAACAAGGCGAGTCCGAGGACTTTGAAACCCAAATCCCAGAGCAAGTTGGGCAGGAGGGGTTGCAATTGCAGGAGGTCGGCCGAGAAGCTCTGGAAGATGACGTTGGAGTGAGCTGCGCAGAGGTTGTTCTGGGGAGCTCTACTCCACGGCGGCGGCCCCCCACAATGACATATGACGAGTTTGAGGAGATGGAAGAGGAGGGTATGGACAATGTGGACATAGACCCAGATTTTGTTTGTGAACGAGAACATCGCCGTCGCATCAGCAGCACAGATGAGTCTGTTGAAGAACCCACTGCTGCATGAGTTCGCCTTGTGCCACAAGGTAGGCGGCGCGCAATTTCAGGCACCACAAGCGTGGAAGTTCAAGTGAGAGGCAAAAGAGGCGCAAACAGAAATCGCCAGCAAGGCAGGTGCTCCAAAGTCTGGGCTTTCTTTCAAGACTGCACTGAGGATGTTACCATGGCGATTTGCAAGGTGTGCAAGACCCGCCTGAGCAGGGGGAAAAGTATTAACAACCTCTCCACCACCAGCATGAGCCGCCACATGCTATCCAAACATCCCACTCTGTGGTCAAACTCGACAGGACAGGGTACCAGCAACACTGCCTCCCTTGGGTTCACCAGACTCACCACCAGACCCGCCTCAGCAGCAACAGTAGCCCAGCCATTGCGTGGTTCACAACATTCACAAACATCAGACGACGCTGACACTGTCACTTTCCGGAGTAGTGCTCTTGAGGTCTCCCAGTCTTCATCAAACACAACAACCAACAGCCCTTCAGTGTGCAGCCCTACGGTTCAGTTGTCTGTCTCGGAGATGTTTGAGCGCAAGAGGAAATTGCCAGCAAATGACCCCCGGGCCGTGGCAGTAACAGCCAGCATAGCCAAGCTTCTGGCCTGCGAAATGCTGCCATATCGAGTGGTGGAGACAAACAGCTTCAAGGGCATGATGTCAGTGGCCATCCCACGTTACGTTGTTCCCAGCCGCTACCACTTTGCGCGCTCTGCAGTGCCTGAGTTGCATGAGCACGTGGTCAGCAAAATAACCCGAAGCTTGAAGAATGCCGTTGCCTGCAAGGTTCACCTCACCACTGACACCTGGACGAGTGCGTACGGCCAGGGTCGATACATCTCCCTTACCGCGCACTGGGTGAACCTTGTGGAGCCTGGCAGCGATTCCTCACCTGCTACGGCGCGGGTGTTGCCCACGGCGCAAACAGCTGCACCGCTGTCCCTCCCACTGGATAACAACAGCAGCAGCTACCTCTCTGACTCCTTCTCCTCCAATGCATCTCAAAGCTGTACCTCATCCGGAAACGCGAACCCAGCACCAGCAGCAGTAGGATCGTGGAAGCAGTGCAGCACAGCTGTTGGCATGCGTCAGCAAGCGTTGCTGAAGCTGATCTGCCTTGGGGATAAGCAGCACACAGGGGAGGAAATTTGGAGGGGAATAAAGGAACAGACGGATTTGTGGCTGGCACCGCTGGACCTAAAACCGGGCATGGTTGTGTGTGATAATGGGAGTAATCTCATTCGCGCTTTAAGGTTGGCTAAGCTGACACACATCCCTTGCCTGGCGCACGTGATGAACCTAGTAGTTCAGCGGTTCCTGAAGACATACCCAGGCGTGGCCGATCTTCTGTTGAAGGTGCGACGAGTGGCCAAACATTGTAGAAATTCAAATACTGCTTCGGGGGCACTCGCCAAGATGCAGGAGCGCTTCAATCTCCCCCACCATCGCTTGCTGTGTGATGTCCCTACGCGCTGGAATTCTACGCTGCACATGCTAGCCCGCTTTTGCGAGCAGAAGAGTGCAGTGGTCCAGTACATGACGGCGCAGTACCGAGGCGCATCCGGCCAGCTGCCAAGCTTCAGTGGATCCGATTGGGCCAACATGTTGGACCTCTGCCAAGTCCTCCAAAATTTTGAGCAATCCACGTTGCTTGTGAGCAGTGACAACTCTTCAGTCAGCATTATCATACCACTGCTGTGTTTACTGAAGAGGTCAATGTTGAAAATCAAGGAAACAGCTGTCATGATGCAACTGGGGGAATCTGAAGGAGAAAACGATCAGCGTGATGGTACCAACATCAGGCCATCCGCCTCAGGAAACGCTGGCCCCAGCAGCTATGACGAAGAAGAGGAGGAGGAACAGCTGGAATTTCCTGCCACCACTGACGAGGGCCAGAGCGGTGCACGTTGGACTTCCACAATTCAGCGCGAATGGTCAGCAGAAGCAGACCAGGAAGAAGGTGACGACTATGATGCATCACAACAACTATCACAACGCTCACAAGAGGATGATGAGGATTCTGGTAGGACTCTGGCACACATGGCTCAATTCATGCTAGACTGCATTGAATGCGACCCACGCATTGTGCGCATTCTGGACAACACCAACTACTGGGTTTATACCCTTCTGGATCCACGGTACAAACACAATGTTCCAAAACTGCTTGAAGAAAGAGTCAGACAGGTCAAAATGGAAGAATACCAGCAGGCCCTTGTGGAGACTTTAGAGAGGAGATTGACATCCTCCCCCTCCTCTAGCCAGTTGTACGCCGACAGACTGACTTCCGCAAACCCAGGACGACCAGGAGGGCAGCAAACAACACAAGCCGCAGCTAGTGCCCAAAAGGGAATGGTATCGGCAGTTTCCTTGGAGTGGGAAAATTTTCTGACACCCATGCAGCAGCAGCCCACTGAACAGCAAGCGTGCAGATCCACCTCCAACACCGATCGCCTGGAGAAGATGGTCAAGGACTACATGTCAGATGGCGTAGCTGTGTCTAACAATCCATCTGCACCCTTCAACTATTGGGTATCGAAGCTAGACACCTGGCACGAACTGGCAATGTACGCAATAGAGGTGCTGGCTTGCCCAGCAGCCAGCGTTATGTCGGAACGCTGTTTCAGTGCTGCCGGAGGCATCGTCACAGATCGGCGTATCCGCCTCTCCACAGAAAATGCAGACCGTCTGACTCAAATTAAAATGAATCAATCCTGGATTGGAAACGACTACGCAACACTCCAGGACCCCAACCAAGTAACATGACCAATGAACATCTGGGATAGTTTAGCGTCCCGGTCCCTGTTTATGGAACCTCTCATCTGTATTACATTTATGACTGCATGGCGGCAAAAAGCATTGCTGCTATATCCGCACGCTTTTTGTCCTCATGCAAGGCCTGTGTTGTTGTGTCTCAAAAAGCATGGCCTTCTCCTCCTGCGTCTGCTCCTGTTCCATCACATGTGCTGCTGCTGTTGGGTTAGCGTTGCCGGTCCCTGTTTATGGAACCTCTTATCTTTATTACATTTATGACTGCATGGCGGTAAAAAGCATGCTATCCGCACGCTTTTTGTCTTCATGCAAGGCCTGGGTTGTTGTGTCTCAAAGCGTGGCCTTCTCCTCCTGCGCCTCCTCCTGTTCCATCACGTGTGCTGCTGCTGCTGCTGGGTTAGCGTTACCAGTCCCTGTTTATGGAACCTCTTCTCTTTATTACATTTATTACATTTATGACTGCATGGCGGTAAAAAGCATGCTATCCGCACGCTTCTTGTCCTCATGCAAGGCCTGGGTTGTTGTGTCTCAAAGCGTGGCCTTCTCCTCCTGTGCCTCCTCCTGTTCCATCACGTGTGCTGCTGCTGCTGCTGGGTTAGCGTTACCGGTCCCTGTTTATGGAACCTCTTCTCTTTATTACATTTATGACTGCATGGCGGTAAAAAGCATGCTATCCGCACGCTTCTTGTCCTCATGCAAGGCCTGGGTTGTTGTGTCTCAAAGCGTGGCCTTCTCCTCCTGCGCCTCCTCCTGTTCCATCACGTGTGCTGCTGCTGCTGCTGGGTTAGCGTTACCGGTCCCTGTTTATGGAACCTCTTCTCTTTATTACATTTATGACTGCATGGCGACAAAAAGCATGTTACCTGTGCAAAGAAACATGACATTTTCCGCATTTAAAAGACAGTTTTTCCTTTGAAACTTTACAATCAATTTTCTCAAAAACTATAAGCTCTTTTTCAAATATTTTTTTTCCTCTTGTACCCACTGCCAAGGTGCACATACCCTGCTAATTTGGGGTATGTAGCATGTAAGGAAGCTTTACAAAGCACGAAAGTTCGGGTCCCAATTGACTTCCATTATGTTCGGAGTTCGGCGCGAACACCCGAACATCGCGGCGATGTTCGGCGAACGTTCTCGAACCCGAACATCTAGGTGTTCGCCCAACACTACCAGCCATCTGCAGAACCTCTCATCCAGCCATCTGCAGAACCTCTCATCCAGCCACCTCGCATCCAGCCATCTGCAGAACCTCGCATCCAGCCATCTGCAGAACCTCGCATCCAGCCATCTGCAGAACCTCTCATCCAGCCATTTGCAGAACCTCTCATCCAGCCATCTGCAGAACCTCTCATCCAGCCTCCTGCAGAACCTCTCATCCAGCCTCCTGCAGAACCTCTCATCCAGCCTCCTGCAGAACCTCTCATCCAGCCTCCTGCAGAACCTCTCATCCAGCCTCCTGCAGAACCTCTCATCCAGCCTCCTGCAGAACCTCTCATCCAGCCTCCTGCAGACTCTAGCATCCAGCCTCCTGCAGACTCTTGCACCCAGCCTCCTGCAGACTCTTGCACCAGCCTCCTGCAGACTCTTGCACCCAGCCTCCTGCAGACTCTTGCACCCAGCCTCCTGCAGACTCTTGCACCCAGCCTCCTGCAGACTCTTGCACCACCCAGCCTCCTGCAGACTCTTGCACCCAGCCTCCTGCAGACTCTTGCACCCAGCCTCCTGCAGACTCTTGCACCCAGCCTCCTGCAGACTCTTGCACCCAGCCTCCTGCAGACTCTTGCACCCAGCCTCCTGCATAACCTTGTCTCCAGACGCTTGCAGACTCTTGCATCCTGCCAGCAGAACTTTGCATCCAGCTTGCAGAAACCTGTATTCAGCTCACAGTCTTCTTACTTTTAGCACTGCAGTGGTTAACATCTCTTCCTGCCAGATCTTTGCAAACTACAACTTCTGACATGTCTACACAGCCTACAGCTCCTGCCAAGTCTGCAAGGGACAGTACTTCGCTCCAGCCACTGCCAACTAATTTGCCATCCTCTCTTTGCCTGCAGTGTATGCTGGGTGTGTAATATAGTCCAGTTTCTGGAGCTCTGCTCACCATTGCAGTTAAACCATTCAGGTATGAGGTTTGTTTGAAAGCGCTGCCATGTCTCCCACTGTGCAAAATTGAATGTAAGTATACTAGTGGCTAGCTGCCTTCACTGTTTTAAATTCACTCCCAAATTTTTAGATTAGAATTTAGCACATAATTTTGCATCTGTTTTGCATTAGAGGCATGTATTCAGCCCTAGGGGGCTCTGCATTGCCGCTGTTGGCTTTCAATTCAGGTGCATCCTTGAGCGCTTATCATTTGTCTGTTTTGCTTGTCTTATGAAATGTGTATACCATTTATGAATAGCAGCATGAGGAATTATGTTTTTATTGCTAGGTTAGAGGTAGGTCTTCCCCAGGGGGGTACGTCACCGCCGTGGGGAAGTCTATTAGGTCATAATTTGTGCACTAATTATCACTGAAGCTAACACCCCCCCTTGGTCTATAGTGATGCAGGGTGTGTAATATAGTCCAGTTTCTGGAGCTCTGCCCACCGGTGCAGATTAATCACTAATTCCCCCTCCCTCTCTTTGCCTGCAGTGTATGCTGGGTGTGTAATATAGTCCAGTTTCTGGAGCTCTGCTCACCATTGCAGTTAAACCATTCAGGTATGAGGTTTGTTTGAAAGCGCTGCCATGTCTCCCACTGTGCAAAATTGAATGTAAGTATACTAGTGGCTAGCTGCCTTCACTGTTTTAAATTCACTCCCAAATTTTTAGATTAGAATTTAGCACATAATTTTGCATCTGTTTTGCATTAGCGGCATGTATTCAGCCCTAGGGGGCTCTGCATTGCCGCTGATGGCTTTCAATTCAGGTGCATCCTTGAGCGCTTATCATTTGTCTGTTTTGCTTAATTTGCCATCCTGTCCAGCTGCATCTCTGCCACCAGGTACAGCGGAAGGTCTGCTTCAGCCGGCACAGACTTTGCTTCAGCCGGCACAGACTTTGCTTCAGCCGGCACAGACTTTGCTTCAGCCGGCACAGACTTTGCTTCAGCCCGCACAGGTTTTGCTTCAGCCCGCAGCCGGCACAGACTTTGCTTCAGCCGGCACAGACTTTGCTTCAGCCGGCACAGACTTTGCTTCAGCCGGCACAGACTTTGCTTCAGCCGGCACAGACTTTGCTTCAGCCGGCACAGGTTTTGCTTCAGCCCGCACAGGTTTTGCTTCAGCCCGCACAGGTTTTGCTCCAGCCCACACAGGATTTGTTTCAGCTTGCACAGACTGTATTGGGGTGTCTACCAACGGTCCAGCCAGGTGCTCAGCCAACAGCCCAGCAAGGTGCTCAGCCAATGGCCCAGCCAAGCGTTCAGCTAATGGTCCAGACGCCTGAAGCTAGCCAGCCTGTTGCCACCCTGCCTGAAGCTAGCCAGCCTGTTGCCACCCTGCCTGAAGCTAGCCAGCCTGTTGCCACCCTGCCTGAAGCTAGCCAGCCTGTTGGAACCCTACCTGAAGCTAGCCAGCCTGTTGGAACCCTGCCTGAAGCTAGCCAGCCTGTTGGAACCCTGCCTGAAGCTAGCCAGCCTGTTGGAACCCTGCCTGAAGCTAGCCAGCCTGTTGGAACCCTGCCTGAAGCTAGCCAGCCTGTTGGAACCCTGCCTGAAGCTAGCCAGCCTGTTGCCACCCTGCCTGAAGCTAGCCAGCCTATTGCCACCCTGCCTGAAGCTAGCCAGCCTGTTGCCACCCTCTCTGAAACTACCCAGCCTGTTGCTACCTTGTCTGATGCCCACCCTCTAAAGACGTTTGTTGATGCCCACCCTCAGACTTTTGTTGTTCCTCAGCTCCTACAGACTTCTGACAACAAAGCCCAGTTTTGCAGACCTCTGCTAAAGCCAAATCGATTGTCCTGGTGGGGGTATACTATTGAGCTGTTTTGCTGGAGACTTGTTTACATGCTGACCTTCCTGCTGGTGTCTAGTCCACTGCCCTGCTTGATGACATCTACTTCCTGGTTCTGCCTGCTGCCTTTCCTGATATCTGGTTCCTGGTCCTGCCTACTGTCTTTCCTGATGACATCTGGTTCCTGGTCCTGCCTGCTGTCTTTCCTGATGACATCTGGTTCCTGGTTCTGCCTGCTGTCTTTCCTGATGACATCTGGTTCCTGGTTCTGCCTGCTGCCTTTCCTGATGACATCTGGTTCCTGGTTCTGCCTGCTGCCTTTCCTGATGACATCTGGTTCCTGGTTCTGCCTGCTGTCTTTCCTGATGACATCTGGTTCCTGGTTCTGCCTGCTGCCTTTCCTGATGACATCCAGTTCCTGGTTCTGCCTGCTGTCTTTCCTGATGACATCCAGTTCCTGGTTCTGCCTGCTGCCTTTCCTGATGACATCCAGTTCCTGGTTCTGCCTGCTGCCTTTCCTGATGACATCCAGTTCCTGGTTCTGCCTGCTGCCCTTCCTGATGACATCTGCTTCCTGGTTCTGCCTGCTGCCCTTCCTGATGATATCTGATTCCTGGTCCTTCCTGATGTTCTTCAGCCTGCTGTGCATCTTGCCTTGTTGCCTGACGGTCTCCAGTCTACGGTCTGCCTTTTCGCCCAATGTTTCTTGGGACCCAGGTGGATGTGAATTGGTAGACTGGTGGAGTGTCCTGAGGCCGCTCCTCAAGGGGGGGGTTACTGTGACAATCTGTTCCTGCTGGTGACGTTTGTGAACTGTATGGACTTCCTCTGTTCACCAGCAGATGTCCCCTCTCATTTCAAGAACATTTTACATTCCTCCTGAAGTTCTCTCTGCACACCAGCAGAGGTCTCTGTATTCAAGAACTGTCTCTGCAGCCTTGGAAGAGGTCACATCCTGCAGAGTATATAAGTCCAGCTACAACAGAACACTGTTGCTAGTTCATTGATGTGAATAGCCCAAGAGCCTGTGTTCTGGTCACTGCTCCTGTTACCTGTTTCCTGATCCCTGTTTGCTGATCCCTGTTACCTGATTGTTTGACTCCCTGGTGTATGATTTTGGCTTGCTTGACTATTCTGTTGTTTATCGATTGTATATGCTTGACTTCCTGGTATCTGATCTCGGCTTGTATGACGTTCCAATTGCCTGCTGCATTATGTACTATGCCTGAATGTATATTATTGTATATATTAGTTGGTTAGCTTAGTTTAGACAGGGTCCGGGGTTCACTGTGTGCACACTGTATATATTATATTTGGGTTGTTGTATGTCTGATTGCAAGACATTTGCCTACAATCGCATTGCCAGTTGTTTGCACAGTTACTTGAATACGCTTGTATGCATGTTCATACGCCAATTGCATTTTCACCTGTATATATCTGGCACTTTGTAAATAAACCTTTACTTTATTTCACCTTATCCCTGGTTTGGTCTTAAGTATTTCTACATTAAGTGACATTCTGCATTCAGTGCAAATCTGCATGCACTGCACATTACAGTATCCCTCCCTCCCTCCTCCCGGAGGGAGGAGGGTCTCATCTTCCAGGGAATTGTAGAATTTCAAAAGCCAGCTTATATACCTTGGCCGGGAATTGAACCCAGGTATTGGCTGGGAATTGAACCCAGGGCTGAGTGCTTGGTAGTCAGCTCTCTTAACCGCTATACCAACACTACATGCAGAAGGCAGCCTAGCATGTACCATTATGATCTATCCTAGAGAAAAATGAGCTTGCTTAAAGATTTGTAGGCTTTTAAAAGCCAGCTTACATACCTTGGCCAGGAACTGAACCCTGGTCTTGGCCGGGAATTGAACCCAAGTCTGAGTGCTTGGTAGTCATCTCTCTTAACCGCTATACCACCACCAACACTACATGCGGAAGGCAGCCTAGCATGTACCATTATGATCTATCCTAGAGAAAAATGAGCTTGCTTAAAGATTTGTAGGCTTTTAAAAGCCAGCTTACATACCTTGGCCAGGAACTGAACCCAGGTCTTGGCCGGGAATTGAACCCAAGTCTGAGTGCTTGGTAGTCAGCTCTCTTAACCGCTATACCACCACCAACACTACATGCGGAAGGCAGCCTAGCATGTACCATTATGATCTATCCTAGAGAAAAATGAGCTCCACCTTGGGTATGTGCTTCTTTTATATTCATATGCAAGTTTTTTTAACGTGTGTCTAAACGCTGAAGTTATGAATAAAAGTGAATGACAGCAGTGCCGGCGCTTCTCTTCTCCTTTCTACATACAGTAATTACTACCTATGAACCATTATCTGTAATTGTCTGTATTCCATGTTCCTGTCTGTATTCCATGCTCGTACAGTGGGATGTGAAAGTTTGGGCAACCTTGTTAATCGTCATGATTTTCCTGTATAAATTGTTGGTTGTTACGATAAAAAATGTCAGTTAAATATATGATATGGGAGACACACACAGTGATATTTGAGAAGTGAAATGAAGTTTATTGGATTTACAGAAAGTGAGCAATAATTGTTTAAAGAAAATTAGGCAAGTTAATAAATTTGGGCACCACAAAAAATAAATGAAATCAATATTTAGTAGATCCTCCTTTTGCAGAAAATACAGCCTCCTAAATGCTTCCTGTAGGTTCCCATGAGAGTCTGGATTCTGGTTGAAGGTATTTTGGATTATTCCTCTTTACAAAACATTTCTAGTTCATTCAGGTTTAAAGATTTCCGAGCATGGACAGCTCTCTTTAACTCACACTACAGATTTTCAGTTTTATTCAGCTCTGGGGCCTGAGATGGCCATTCCAGAACATTGTACTTGTTCCTCTGCATGAATGCCTTAGTAGATTTTGAGCAGTGTTTAGGGTCGTTGTCTTGTTGAAAGATCCAGCCCTGGGACAGCTTCAGCTTTGTCACTGATTCCTGGACATTGGTCTCCAGAATCTGCTGATAGTGAGTGCAATCCATGCATCCCTCAGCTTTGACAAGATTCCCAGTCCCACACACAGCCCCACAGCATGATGGAACCATCACCATATTTTACTGTAGGTACTTAGCAGGTGTTTTTTTTTTTTAAATGCTGTGTTGTTTTTCCTTCATGCAGAACACCCCTTGTTATTCCCAAATAACTCAATTTTAGTTTCAGCAGTCCACAGCAACTTATTCCAAAATTAAGCTGGCTTGTCCAAATGTGCTTTAGCATACCTCAAGCAGCTCTGTTTTGTGCTGTGGGTGGGAAAAAAGGCTTCCTCTGAATTCAGCATCTCCTTGTGTAAAGTGTGCCAAATGGTTGAACAATGCACAGTGACTCCATCTGCAGCAAGATGATGTTGCAGGTCTTTGGTGCTGGTCTGTGGGTTGACTCTGACTGTTCTCACCAGTCGTCACTTCTGTTTATCCGAGATTTTTCTTGGTCTGCCACTTCGAGGCTTAACTTGAACTGAGCCTTCCATTTCCTCAATATGTTCCTAACTGTGGAAACAGACAGCTGAAATCTCTGAGACAGCTTTCTGTATCCTTCCCCTAACCCAGGGGTGCCCACACTTTTTTGGCTCGCGAGCTACTTTAAAAATCGCAGAGTCCACGAGATCTACCAACCCTTCTCCCCCCACACAGTGGCATGACCCCCCCTCCCAATCTTAGCACAAATAGGCAGTCACACATTTTATGCTCAATCCCCCTCCATCTTAGCACAAATAGGCAGTCACACATTATACTCAACTTGCAATAAATCAAAAGTTTTAGGAACACCAGAGTAAACTACATTATAGTCTGCACCAGTGCTGGGCCGAAATTACGCATTAGTGTAATTACGCATCGTAATTCACCACAAATGCACCGTAAGTGTTACATGTAAGGTTACGGTATTACACGTAATTAATTACGTGTAGACCGTAAGTTACGTTATTACGCGTAACAAATTACGCGTAAGACCGTAAACTCCTATTGAAATTACACAGTCTGCCGTAATCGCGTAATATTACGCTCCCATACAATATAAAAAAGCCGCCGACTTTAAGGGTTAATAGCAAAGCCCCCTTAAATGCTAAGAGCCTCAAATTTGGAGAATATATTAAGGAGATCAGAAGGAATAAGAGGGAATTTTTTTTTTTAATAAAGACCTTATAGTTTTTCAGAAAATCGATTTTAAAGTTTCAAAGGAAAAATGTATACATTTAAAAACCCGCCGACTTTAACGGTTAATAGCAAAGCCTGCTTAAAATTTAGGAACACCAAATTCCCAGGGTATATTAAGGGGATCAGTGGGAATAAGAGGAAAACATTTTTTTTCGAAAAGACCTTATAGTTTTTGAGAAAATCAATTTTTAAGTTTCAAGGGGAAAAATGTCTTTTAAATGTGGAAAATGTCTTTTTTGCACAGGTAACAATAGTGTATTATTTTCATAGATTCCCCCAAGTGGGAAGAGTTTTACTTACTTCGTTCTGAGTGTGGGATATATAAAAAAAAAACGACATGGGGTCCCCCCTCCCAGACCTCTTTAACCCCTTGTCCCCCATGCAGGCTGGTATAGCCAGAATGCGGAGCACCGGCCGCGTGGGGCTCCGCACCCTGACTATACCAGCCCGCATGGTCCATGGATTGGGGGGTCTCTGAAGGGGAGGGGCAGCCAAGCTTTCCCCTCCCCCTCCGAGCCCTTGTCCAATCCAAGGACAAGGGGCTCTTCTCCACCTCCGATGGGCGGTGGAGGTGGAGGCCGCGATTTCCTGGGGGGGGTTCATGGTGGCATCTGGGAGTCCCCTTTAAAAAGTGGTCCCCCAGATGCCCACCCCCCCTCCCAGGAGAAATGAGTATAGGGGTACTTGTACCCCTTACCCATTTCCTTTAAGGGTTAAAAGTAAATAAACACACAAACACTTAGAAAAAGTATTTTAATTGAACAAAAAACATAACCATGAAAAAAGTCCTTTAATATTCTTAATTAACCATTAATACTTACCTGTCCCTTTAAATAAATGATCCCTCGCAATAGCCTCGGAAATGTTCTATCAGTTACAATGTAACAAAGTTATTACAATGTAACAACTTTGTTACATTGTAACTACGCCGCACCCGTCACTCGCCGCTCAGCCGCCGCATACACTTACTCGTCCTTGCAGGACGCTAAGTCCCCGCCGGCTCCCGCTGTCCACCCCGCCCACATCTGTCACCCACATGTGGGTGACATGTGGGTGACATGTGGGAGAGGCGGGGAGGGCAGTGGGAGCCGGCGGGGACTTAGCGTCCTGCACGGACCCGACAGAGCTCTGAGCTATATAGCTCAGAGCTCTCTAAGCATCTTTGAATTTGGGAACTTTCTGAGGCTATTGCGAGGGATCATTTATTTAAAGGGACAAGTAAGTATTAATGGTTAATTAAGAATATTAAAGGACTTTTTTCGTGGTTATGTTTTTTGTTCAATTAAAATACTTTTTCTAAGTGTTTGTGTGTTTATTTACTTTTAACCCTTAAAGAAAATGGGTAAGGGGTACAAGTACCCCTATACTCATTTCTCCTGGGAGGGGGGGTGGGCATCTGGGGGACCCATTTTTAAAGGGGACTCGCAGATGCCACCATGAACCCCCCCCCCAGGAAATCGCGGCCTCCACCTCCACCGCCCATCGGAGGTGGAGAAGAGCCCCTTGTCCTTGGATTGGACAAGGGCTCGGAGGGGGAGGGGAAAGCTTGGCTGCCCCTCCCCTTCAGAGACCCCCCAATCCATGGACCATGCGGGCTGGTATAGTCAGGGTGCGGAGCCCCACGCAGCCGGTGCTCCGCATTCTGGCTATACCAGCCTGCATGGGGGACAAGGGGTTAAAGAGGTCTGGGAGGGGGGACCCCACGTCGTTTTTTTTAATGTTTCCCACACTCAGAACGAAGTAAGTAAAACTCTTCCCACTTGGGGGAATCTATGAAAATAATACACTATTGTTACCTGTGCAAAAAAAAACTGACATTTTCCACATTTAAAAGACATTTTTCCCCTTGAAACTTAAAAATCGTTTTTCTCAAAAACTATAAGGTCTTTTTGAAAAAAATGTTTTCCTCTTATTCCCACTGATCCCCTTAATATACCCTGGGAATTTGGTGTTCCTAAATTTTAAGCAGGCTTTGCTATTAACCGTTAAAGTCGGCGGGTTTTTAAATGTATACATTTTTCCTTTGAAACTTTAAAATCGATTTTCTGAAAAACTATAAGGTCTTTTTGAAAAAAAATGTTTTCCTCTTATTCCTTCTGATCTCCTTAATATATTCTCCAAATTTGAGGCTCTTAGCAATTAAGGGGGCTTTGCTATTAACCCTTAAAGTCGGCGGCTACCTAACATTGATCCATGCGTCAACTTTTCCGCTTGGGAGCATGGCCATACGCATTAATTGCTAGTAGGAATTTACGCGTAAGACCATACCATAACAACCTGCATTACGGTATTCTTACGCATAATTGCGTAAGGACCATGCGTAATTACAGACATGAACCGTAAATAAATGTCTACGTCGTAACCGTAGTTCCGTAATGCGTAATAGCGTAAAATTACGCGTAATGATCCGTAAGCGTAGTTTTTTCCATTACGCCCAGCACTAGTCTGCACAACAGCATTACTTTGACAATTTACTTATGTTCACTTCGGCTGCCAGCACTGTATGTGTGACATGCAGCCCTGCCTGGCTGTCTGGGCTCTGCATTATGTCACACGTACTGTCATCTGATCCTGGTTGAGGGCAGAGGTTATCTTACCGAGCAGATGTCACAGAGTGACATCTCTTTTACCTACAGTGGAGAGAAGGATGACAAGCGTCCGGATTGGCCACAAAGCACTCTCCTGTATCCACAGCTTGGCATGCACAGACACAGATGCCTGATACTGAGAGAGAGAGCTGGATGAACGCGGGGAAAAGAGTGGGTGGAGAGCAGGGGAGAAGCACAGTAAGCACTTCCCTTTCATACTTCCTTCAGGGCTCTCCCCTTTAGCCGCGCCTCCCCTTGAGCCACACCTCTCCCCTCTGATGCTGCTATGGTAGCAGATTCTGACAGCCGCGGCCGAGCGTCAGAAGAATGTGACAGGACGCGACCAAGATCTACTCCAGCAGGCGGTCGCGATCTACCGGTAGATCGCGACCGACCCATTGGGCAGCCCTACCCTAAACCGAGATGGTGAACAATCTTTGTCTTCAGGTCATTTGAGAGTTGTTTTGAGACCCCCATGTTGCTACTCTTCAGTGAAATTTAAAAGAGGAGGGAAACTTACAATTGACCCCCCCCCCTTAAATACTCTTTCTTGTAAATGGATTCACCTGTGTATGTGGGTCAGTGGTCACTGAGCTTACCAAGCCCATTTGAGTTCCAATTATTAGTTCTATTCTAAAGATTTTGGAATCAATAAAATGACACCAGTGCCCAAATTTATGCACCTGCCTAATTTTATTTAAACAATTATTGCACACTTTCTGTAAATGCAATACATTTAATTTCACTTCACAAATATCACTGTGTGTGTCTCCTATATGATATATTTAACTGACATTTTTTATCTTAACAAGCAACGATTTATACAGGAAAATCATGACGATTAACCTCCTGGGGGATACAATTATATCGCCCAGGAGGTGGCGCAGCACTATTTTTTAAAATTTTTAATTTTTTAAATCATGTAGCGAGCCCAGGGCTCGCTACATGATAGCCGCTGTGCAGCGGCATCCCCCCGCCCCCCTCCGATCGCCTCTGGCAATCAAAGCAAACAGGAAATCCCGTTCAGAACGGGATTTCCTGTTTGGCTTCCCCCGTCGCCATGGCGACGATCGGGATGACGTCATCGACGTCGTGACGTCAGAGGAAGTCCCGATCCACCCCTGAGCGCTGCCTGGCACTATTGGCCAGGCTGCGCACGGGGTCTTGGGGGGGGGGGGAGCGGCACGGCACGGCGGGTAGCGGCAAATCAGCGCGGAGTGGCGGCGGTCGGTATATACACGCAGCTAGCAAAGTGCTAGCTGCGTGCAACAAAAAAAAATTATGCAAATGGGCCCACCAGGGCCTGAGAAATCCTCTGTGGCGGCTTACCCCGAGCTCAGCTCGGGATTATCCCCCAGAGGGTTAACAAGGTTGCCCAAACTTTCGCATCCCACTGTAAGGACAGATAGTAGGCCTGCCCTTATTATAACTTATTATATCTGTACATGTATTCAGCTTATTAAGCTTAATTTTGAAACGCGTTTCATTTAAACAGTGAGTTTCTAACATTTGAATGAAAGAGAAACAGCACACTCTAGTGTAAAAGTATGAGAAGTAAAATCAGCATATCCAACACTGAAACTTGAAAGGAAATCCAACAGTATGTTCCATAAGTGTTGACTTTTAAGCCTGGGGCCCACTGGCAGCATTTTTTGGGAGATTGCGAAACTCTTGTGATTCCCGAATCACGGAAGTCCTGCAATTTGAAATATGATTTCGATCATGATTCGGCTCTGCAGCCATTACTGTGATTGCTCCAGGATTGATCCCAAAATGCTGCAAACAGCACTTTGTGATCACTCTGCTATCGCAATGCTGCAAGTTGAACCAACCCCAAAGGGTTCTACTGTTACAGCGCTTTGTCGGTGATGGGCAAGCACTGCCAGTGGGTCCCAAGACCAGTGCTGCTCGGATACCCCTTTTCAAAATCCAAATTGAATTTGGATCCGGATACCCAGATCCAAATCGGATATCCGAATCCGAACTTTTTGGTATCTGAGTAGAATCGGATATCTGAACCCAATAAACTGGCTTAAATTGCCTTCAAAACAATCTCTCTCTCTCTCTCTCGGATTTTTGCCATTGAAGGCCTCTGCTCGGATATCTTAACCAACTATCAGCCTGGATTTCATATTTTCACATATTTTTGCCATTGAAGGCCTCTGCTCGGATATCTTAACCAACTATCAGCCCGGATTTCGTATTTTCACATGGAAATCCGAGTTTGCTCGGATAGTGCTATTCGGATTTACAAAGATATCCAAATTCCAATTCAAAGTTCGGATAGTGGAAAAAGTTCGGATTATCTGGGTAGTTCAGATACCCGAATATTGGATGAACAGCACTGCCCAAGACTACTGGTTAATTTTGCTTTTGCAAATTTTTGTGTAATTTTGGTCTTTATCATTTCGATCATAATCATGAATTCATGGACAAACTTGATTTTGCATAATTTTTGCAAGGGCATTATTATGTTCATTGAATCCACTAATGTATTTTACACTAACCTAGTTCACGGTAAGCTTGCCACATGTTTGCTGAGTAGCTGTAAGTGAACATGCGTATTTTAATTTCAACAGAGTTGTCACTTTTACGCACAGATGCGAATATCTGGGAAAAAATATATGGGAATGAAGGGCATGTTGGCTGGCTGTACATAGGTGGTGATACATGTCGCCGGACGCTGCCACCAGCTGTTTCTGACGTCGAGCTCCCCCTGCTTCTTTCAGCAACTCGTCTCCTCCTACTCCTCTCTGACTCCCCCTCTAAACTGTCCCCCTGTTCATCTCCTCTGTTGGGAACATACGTGGGATCCGTATCATCGTCATCATCATAATCTTCCTGCCCAGCTTCGCTTGCCTCAGACACCTCCAAAACTGCACCAACAGCAGGTACTTCATCATCCTCATCCTCACACGTTACGTCCATAGTATAGCCTAACTCACACATATGAAAATGCCAGGCCGCAATTATTTCTCTAAAAAGGTGTTACCCAAACTGAACCGTGAAGTGGAGAGGCAAGTGGTGTCATCTCTGGCACACAGCGTTGGGTCAAGGGTCCACCTGACCACAGATGCCTGGTCTGCAAGGCATGGTCTGGGCCGCTACATTACTTACACAGCCCATTGGGTCAACCTGGTGACCGATGGCAAGCAGGGAGTATGTGGCCGTACAGCGGACCAACTTGTGACACCTCCACGGCTTGCAGGCAGGCCTCCTGCCACCTCCTCTCCGCCTGCTACATCCTCTTTGCTGTCGTCATCTTCCTCCTCCTTGGCTGGTGCCACGATCTTCTCTCCAGCTACACAGCCCCAGCTCCCCAGGGCCTATGCTGCATGCCAGGTACGACGGTGTCACGCCATCTTAGACATGTCTTGCCTCAAAGCGGAGAGTCACACTGGACCAGCTCTCCTGGCTGCTCTTAACAAATGGGTGGATCAGTGGCTGACCCCGCACCAGCTGGAGATCGGCAACGTGGTGTGTGACAACGGCAGCAATCTCCTTTCCGCTTTGAATTTGGGAAAACTGACACATGTACCCTGCATGGCACATGTTCTCAATCTAGTCATTCAAAGATTTGTGTCAAAGTACCCAGGCTTAGAGGACGTCCTGAAGCAGGCTAGGAAGTTGTGTGGGCATTTCAGGCCATGGTCTTACAAGGCCATGGAACACTTTGCAGACATTCAGCTGAGAAACAACTTGCCGGTGAGACGCTTGATATGTGATAGCCAGACTTGCTGGAATTCGACCCTGCTCATGTTCTCTCGCCTGCTAGACCAGGAGAAAGCCGTCACCCAGTACCTGTACAATTACAGTAGAAGGACACAATCTGGGGAGATGGGGATGTTCTGGCTCATGCAGCCATTTGAGGATGTGACCAACCTGGTGAGTCGCAGTGAAGGCACCATCAGCGACTTGATCCCCTACGCTTACTTCCTGGGGCGTGCCGTGCGTAGAGTGGTGGATCAAGCTGTGGAGGAGCGTGAAGAGGAACAGTTATGGCAGGAACAGTTGTGGGAGCAATTTGCATCAGAACCAGATGTTTCCTCAACACCTGCGGCAGCACAGAGGGGGGAGGAGGACGAAGAGTCGTGTGGGGAAGAGGAGTCAGATTCGGATGATGAGGAATGTGTTTCTGTGGAGGAGGAGGAGGAGACAGCGGGAGAAGAACAACTGCAGCAGGCATTGCAGGGGGCTTGTGCTGCTCAACGTCCCCGTGGTATTGTTCGTGGCTGGGGGGAGGAGGAGGACTTACCTGACGTCACTGAGGAAGAGCAAGAGGAGATGGAGAGTACGTCTGTATCCAACTTTGTGCAGATGGCGTCTTTCATGCTGTCCAGACTGTTGAGTGACCCCCGTATAAAAAAACTCAAGGGGAATGAGCTGTACTGGGTGGCCACGCTACTAGACCCTCGATCAGGCACAAAGTGGCAGACATGTTACCAACTCACCAGAAGACAGAAAGGATGCAGCACTTGCAGAACAAGCTGGCAACTATGCTTTACAATGCATTTAAGGGTGATGTCACGCCACAATGCAAAGGTACCACTGCCAGTAATCCTCCTCCCATGTCCACGCAGGCAAGGACAGGACGCTCCAGCGATCTCATGGTGATGTCGGACATGCGGACATTCTTTAGTACAATGCCTCGCCTTAGCCATTCCGGATCCACCCCCCACCAATGCCTGGACCAGCAGGTAGTTACTTTACGGAAAAGGACATAGATTCAAAAAAATTGAGGAACCGAAGTGCAGTCTTGTTGTATCAAAACTTTGTAGAAAAACTTTATTAACATATACAGACAAAAGATTAAAAAGAGGGTTTCTTCAATTCCATATAATAAATCTTCATATAATCAATGGTACATCCAAAAAGAGAAAATGAAGCTGATGGAACTGACAAACACTATATTCTGGCTTTGTTTGATTGTGATTTTTCACCTCCTTGCCGGTTATCCCGAGCTCAGCTCGGGGTAACCTGCGCAGGAGGATTTCTCAGGCCCCGCTGGGCCGATTTGCATAATTTTTTTTGTTACAAGCAGCTAGCACTTTGCTAGCTGCTTGTAACTTCTGATCGCCGCCACTCGCCGCCGATCCGCCGCAATCCGCCGCGCCGAGCCGCCTCCCCCCCCCCCCCAGACCCCTGCTCAGCCTGGCCAATCAGGGCCAGGCACCGCTGAGGGGTGGATCGGGATTCCCTATGACGTCCCGACGTCGATGACGTCAGTGACGTCATCCCGCGCCGTCGCCATGGTGACCGGGGAAGCCCAGCAGGAAATCCCGTTCTGAACGGGATTTCCTGCTTACTCTGATTGCCGAAGGCGATCAGAGTGGATAGGGGGATGCCGCTTGTCAGTGGCTATCATGTAGCGAGCCCTGGGCTCGCTACATGATTTTAAAGAAATAAAAAATAAAAAAAAGTGCTGCGCTTCCCCCTTGCCGCAGGAATTGTAACGGCAAGGGGGTTAAATAGACGTTGTGTCTTAAAGGCAATGACACATGTTCGTTTCGGGCTCTTTATACAATAAATGTGCCCTTCATCAGGCCGTGACACAAGATTCTGTATGGCTCAATCAAGAGGAGGAAAGGCCAGAAGTATATAGAACAAATGATACTGGCATCCGAGCCCACCAGATGCACAGGGTGGTACTCCCCAGGCGTACAAGAGGGATGACGCTGCTACAGAGGAAGCCCTTCCTCTGTAGCAGCGTCATCCCTCTTGTACGCCTGGGGAGTACCACCCTGTGCATCTGGTGGGCACATTTATTGTATAAAGAGCCCGAAACGAACATGTGTCGTTGCCTTTAAGACACAACGTCTATTTAAAAATCACAATCAAACAAAGCCAGAATATAGTGTTTGTCAGTTCCATCAGCTTCATTTTCTCCTTCTGGATGTACCATTGATTATATGAAGATTTATTATATGGAATTGAAGAAACCCTCTTTTTAATCTTTTGTCTGTATATGTTTGTTGTATTTTATCAGTATAAACGGTGTATTTCCATGTGTGCCTTAATGGAAAAGCATGTCTGGACATTTATGTTGCTATGAGAGATTTGAAGTGAATCTAGTTGATCAGCCGGGGCCTTGTGCAAAGCCTGTGTTTCTTAAATGACTTTTTACAACCACACACATCTGCATATGAGTAAATAACACAGCAAAGACAATGGCCTCAGACACTGACCCCAGCCCCCGCAAATGGCCATTGAGGAACTGGCTACCCAAGGTGAGAGGAAACTGAGTTATCTGGTTTGTCAACACAAGAGTTTCTGGGAAGGACCTGTCCTCTTTCAACTGAAACCAAATCATCTCTACAACCAGGTTTGAGGAGCTGCTTAATCTGGAATGGCGAAGGGCTGTGCTAACTGCAAGTGGACAACTGCTACAACAACCCCAACAGGTTCCTATCCTTAGAGTTGAGCTGAAATTTTCGTAATTTCGCATTACTATAATTACGCATGCGAAATTTGCGATTACGATGCGAAATTAGCGTAGCGAAATTGCCATTAAAATCGTAATTGAAAATACCGTAAGCGTAATTTTCAACGCGAAATTTCGCGTTTCGTTCATGCCGTAATTTCGCATTAAACGCTACCGTAATTTCGCGTTAAACCGTAACGCTCCGTATAATATAAAAAAGCCGCCGACTTTAAGGGTTAATAGCAAAGCCCCCTTAAATGCTAAGAGCCTCAAATTTGGAGAATATATTAAGGAGATCAGGAGGAATAAGAGGAAAAATTTTTTTCAAAAAGACCTTATAGTTTTTGAGAAAATCGATGTTAAAGTTTCAAAGTAAAAATGTATACATTTAAAAACCCGCCGACTTTAACGGTTAATAGCAAAGCCTGCTTAAAGTTTAGGAACACCAAATTCCTAGGGTATATTAAGGGGATCAGTGGGAATAAGAGGAAAATTTTTTTTTCAAAAAGACCTTATAGTTTTTGAGAAAATCGATTTTTAAGTTTCAAGGGCAAAAATGTCTTTTAAATGCGGAAAATGTCAGTTTTTTTTGCACAGGTAACAATAGTGTATAATTTTCATAGATTCCCCCAAGTGGGAAGAGTTTTACTTACTTCGTTCTGAGTGTGGGAAATATAAAAAAAAAACGACGTGGGGTCCCCCCTCCCAGACCTCTTTAACCCCTTGTCCCCCATGCAGGCTGGGATAGCCAGAATGCGGAGCACCGGCCGCGTGGGGCTCCGCACCCTGACTATACCAGCCCGCATGGTCCATGGATTGGGGGGTCTTGGAAGGGGAGGGGCAGCCAAGCTTTCCCCTCCCCCTCCGAGCCCTTGTCCAATCCAAGGACAAGGGGCTCTTCTCCACCTCCGATGGGCGGTGGAGGTGGAGGCCGCGATTTCCTGGGTGGGGGGTTCATGGTGGAATCTGGGAGTCCCCTTTAAAAAGGGGTCCCCCAGATGCCCACCCCCCCTCCCAGGAGAAATGAGTATAGAGGTACTTGTACCCCTTACCCATTTCCTTTAAGAGTTAAAAGTAAATGAACACACAAACACATAGAAAAAGTATTTTAATTGAACAAAAAACATAACCACGAAAAAAGTCCTTTAATATTCTTAAGTAACCATCAATACTTACCTGTCCCTTTAAATAAATGATCCCACGCAATATCCTCGGAAATGTTCTATCAGTTACAATGTAACAAAGTTATTACAATGTAACAACTTTGTTACATTGTAACTACGCCGCACCCGATGTCACTCACCGCCGCCGCCGCCGCCGCCGCGTCTGTGCTGCAGGACCCGACAGAGCTCTGAGCTATAGCTCAGAGCTCTCGAAAGCATCTTTGTATTTGGGCTCCAAGGAGCCCCATTGGTCCTTAGCAGACCAATGGGGTTCCTTCTGATTTGAAGGAACCCCATTGGTCTGCTAAGGACCAATGGGGCTCCTTGGAGCCCAAATACAAAGATGCTTCTCAGAGCTCTGAGCTATATAGCTCAGAGCTCTGTCGGGTCCGTGCAGGACGCTAAGTCCCCGCCGGCTCCGCTGCCCTCCCCGCCTCTCCCACATGTCACCCACATGTCACCCACATGTGGGTGACATGTGGGTGACAGATGTGGGCGGGGTGGACAGCGGGAGCCGGCGGGGACTTAGCGTCCTGCAAGGACGCGTAAGTGTATGCGGCGGGTGAGCGGCGAGTGACGTCGGGTGCGGCGTAGTTACAATGTAACAAAGTTGTTACATTGTAATAACTTTGTTACATTGTAACTGATAGAACATTTCCGAAACTTTAACATCGATTTTCTCAAAAACTATAAGGTCTTTTTGAAAAAAAAATTTTCCTCTTATTCCTCCTGATCTCCTTAATATATTCTCCAAATTTGAGGCTCTTAGCATTTAAGGGGGCTTTGCTATTAACCCTTAGAGTCGGCAGCTTTTTTATATTATACGGAGCGTTACGGTTTAACGCGAAATTGCGGTAGCGTTTAATGCAAAATTACGGCATGAACAAATAACCATTGTAATGCGAAAATTATGCGAAAATTACGCTTACGCGAAATTTCGCGAAATTTCGCGAAATCCTTCTTCATTACGATTATGTACTTACGGCCATAATCGTAATTACACTAATTACGCGAAATTTCACGAAATCGTAATTAGGTCATTACGCTCATCTCTACCTATCCTCCCCCAGCTGCTAAGGGCAGGAACTATTGATATATAACACAGAGGAGGGGTCTCTATACCTGGGGTATCCAGATATAAGACAATACTTGGGAAGCTCTCTCTCTCTTGGAATGCTGACATGGACTGTGGGACAGAATAGGGGCTCAGCTAATGCAAGTGTGTGACTGTGCATAGGGTATATAGAGCCATTATGTGAGACACATACTTTGTATGATCTAACTTGTACATATGTATATTTGTAAATAAACCCCTTTTATTTAACCCCTTTGAAACGACCTCAAGTGTCTGGTCATTAACATAGATATAAGTTAACATAAGCTAGAGCACATTCTACAATGTTAATAAAGTTTTTCTACAAAGTTTTGATACAACAAGACTGCACTTCGGTTCCTCAATTTTTTTGAATCTATGTCCTTTTCCGTGAAGTAACTAAGGTTTATATGGGCAAGGTGGATAGCCTCTAAAAGGACTGTGTTTTTGATCCTTCACTCTATAAAGGACTATACCCAATTATACGTATATAGCTGGACCAGCAGGTAGCCGACTACCTGGCCTTGAGACTTGAGTGTGGATGTAGAAACTGTGAGCAGCGATGATTAACCCTTGGACTACTGGGTGTGCAGGCTTGACCTGTGGCCAGAGCTGTCCCAATTTGCCATCCAACTTCTGTCTTGCCCTGCCTCAAGCGTCCTGTCAGAAAGGAGCTTCAGCGCAGCTGGAGGCATTGTCACTGAGAAGAGAAGTCGCCTAAGTCACAAAAGTGTTCAGTACCTCACCTTTATCAAAATTAATGAGGCATGGATCCCGGAGGGATGCTGCCCGCACAAAGACTAAGTCAGTCCCCACACACAGCATTTCTGCCTGCAGGCCACTTGACTGCCTTCTCGGCCACCATCAACAGGGTCCAGGACTCCAGGCAGATTCCTGAATGTTTAACCACTTTCCCCCCGCCCGTACGAATTTCTCTGTCCCTTTTTCCATCCTTTAACCCCCAGGGACAGAGAAATCCATACTTTGCGCACTCCCGCCGCTGTCCACGCTCCCGCTCGTAAACACGCCGCCCGCCGCTAGTAAACACGCCACCGCCCGCTCGCCCGGAGATCAATGAACGGGAAAATCCATTCCCGTTCGTTGATCTAAGCCCCGCAATGATCCGCTGCTCTCCAATGGGCAGCGCGATCATTGTGATCTTACCCAGCCTCCAAGTACTTCCTCCAAGCTTCCGGAAGGACGCTTGGAGGTTGCATTAAAACAAAAAGTTACTGTGGCCATCTTGTGGCCAAATAGTAAACTACACCCTACACATTTTTCACATACAAATAAATTACTTTTACACAAAAAATTAACTCATTACCTCCCACACTCCCAATTTTTTTTTTTTTGTAATTAAAAAAAAATAAAAAAATGTACAATAAAAAAAATACATAAATAGTTACCTTAGGGACTGAACTTTTTAAATATTTATGTCAGGAGGGTACAACACTGTTACTTTATAAACTATGGGCTTGTAATTAGGGATGGACGCAAAACTGAAAAAAATGCACCTTTATTTCCAAAATATTGGCGCCAAACATTGTGATAGGGACAGTTTTATAACAGTTTTATAACCGGGACAAAAGGGCAAATACATTTCATGGGTTTTAATTACAGTAGCATGCATTAATTAAAAACTATAATTGCCGAAAACTGAAAAATAATTAATTTTTCCCAGATTTTTCCTATTTTCCCATTAAAACACATATAGAATAAAATAATTCTTGGCATAATGTCCCACCTAAAGAAAGCCTAATTAGTGGTGGAAAAAACAAGATATAGATCGTTTAATTGTGATAAGTAATGATAAAGTTATAGACGAATGAATGGAAGGAGCGCTGAAAGGTGAAAATTGCTCTGGTGTGGTGGTCAGGGGGTAAACCCCCTCAGTGGTGAAGTGGTTAAGGCCGCTGCTAGCAGCGGCCGCTATACTAATTTTTCTGGTGCGTGTACATGCCTGCCTAATTTTTATGGCTGCACTGCGGCTGCAACAACAAAACAAAAGGCATGGACATGTGCCCATTCCCCTTCGTGATCATTACCTTGCCGCGGTGAAGGGGCTTGCGTATCACAATGAAGCAATGACCGCCGGATATATGAGTGTCTCGGGGGGGTGGCACACCAAATATAATAAGGTTGTTGCTTCATTGTGGACAGATCAAATTTGATCAGCTGGACAGTCACTGTTGTTCTATCATTGAGCAACCACAGCCCGGCGACCATATGGGCTTGAACACCGCCACGGCCTGCACTCTCACCATGGTGCGCACCAGACCAGCACGACCGTCACTACGCAAGCAGCTGCTTGCGGTGCGTTCCACAGTGTGTTTGGTGTTTCAGTGTGAAGCAGTACTCTAATTACACTCCCTGATTGATGTATACACATGCAAGATGTTTTAAAGCACTTTAGGCCTGCAATTTAGCATTCAATGTGATTTCTGCCCTTAAAACGATGCTTTGCGTAAAATCCAGATTTTTCCCCGGGACTTTTGGCGTCTATCCCACTCATCCATGACTCCCTCCAGGTGTTAGACCCCTTGAAACATCTTCTTTTCCATCACTTTTGTAGCCAGCATAATTTTTTCTAGTTTTCAAAGTTCGCCTCCCCATTGAAGTCTATGGTGGTTCGCGAACGTTCGCATACGTTTGCAGAGGTTCGCAAACCTAAAATCGGCGGTTCGGGCCATCTCTACTCAGTAGGCCTGAAAAAAATAACCCCCAAAAATTGAGTGCAGTGTAAGTTACCTTGATTGTCTTTGGATACTCCTACATGAAAGTTTCTGAAATACCATGGAATAAATATGTTTTACACGCACATAAAAACAAAGCAACCTTAAACAATGTTTGCCAATAATACCGGAAATGTACAGAGCTGAACAGACGGGATTTTTTTCCCCAACAAAGTGGAATTCCCCTTTAACCCTTTCAGGACTGGCTTCCTAACCCCCCTTAAGGACCAGGCAAATTTGCATGGGGGCACAGCCGACCTTTGACCTGAGCGACCAGTGCGATCGCTCAGGGTGCCGGCTTCCAGGGGGGCGCGCCTGCCGACCTGGCTGCATATCTGTTATTTAACTTGTTGCTGGGTGTAGGCATTGGCTGGGTCCGTTTCGCGTAGTAGCTCCGCCCCTTGGTGCCTGTGTGTGCTGCACTCCGAGTCTGCACATCACCTGACTTCTCACTGGGCAGACCAGAGTAGCTGCACAGAGATATGTCCTGGAACGCACAGTGTGATGCTGGCTGAGTGCAGCCGCCCCGCCCCCCTCTCTGCACACATCCTCCTCTCACTGCACCAGAGACCATCCGACTATCTGCTGTGCACATCTCAGCAGAGATGACACAGGTAAATAAATCTCTTTATTTATTGTGCTGGTTCATTCATTCAGTAAACCTCCTGAGAGCCACTCAGTAGGCTGTCAGAGGACTTCAAAAGAACGTGTGTAAACATCACTAAAAGTCAGCGATGCACATAACTCTACTTGTAAGTCCCTTGGTCTAGAAGTTGATCTGTCTTTGTTTGTTTTTCACTTAGCATCCTTCTTCAGAGCAGTCTGCATTGCAATCCTTTCTAATTACAGTAATGTCTATGCATGCTCCCCAGGGACTAGCTAACAAACTCGCCCCCCCTACCCTCCCCAGAGCCAGACTGTCTCCCAGCACCTTGTTTAGAAGATGTCCTGCAGCATGAAGTGTATCTGTATTTCCCCCAGTTTCATTTCACCTGCTCAGTGAAGGCCTGGTTCACACATGAGCGCTTTTCAGCACTTTGCTGATCACTAGTGAACAGCAAAGCGCTGCTGCTAATGTATGCCTATGGGATCATTCTCACTGCAGCCTTTGCAATTCACATAAATTGCAAACATGTTGCATGCAGCACTTTGGGGGCGATTGAGATGTGATTCTCATTCTATTGAACAGGAGTCACAACGCAAATCGCAGCAAAATCATGATTCACAATTTGCATTCCGAGTGTGAACTAGCCCTCTGTAATGCAGGGAACTCACCTCTCTGGACGGGTCAACCAGCTCCTCCATACTTCACGTCTCTATGACAACAGTGTCCTTTCTTGTCATGTGACCCGACGTCAGGCCATGTGACAAGAGGGGGCGCTGTCATGATGGAGACACGATGCATGGAGGCTATAGATCGCGGGTGGAACCGCCCAGAGAGGTGAGTTCTCTGTTACACACTGCTGGCCGCCTATACTAACGGAGGGGGCCAGAGGGGAGGGAGGGAGTGAAAGCCCCTCGGTCAGTGGCCACCTATACTAACTGGGGGAGGTGGGAACACTGGCCACCAATACTAATAAGTGGGGGGAGGGGGGAAGCAGACTGGCCACCTATACTAACAGGGGAGGGAAGAAAGCACACTGGCTACCTGTACTAACTTGGGGGGCACACTGGCTAACTAATACTGGGGGGCTACCTAATACTTGTGGCACCTCTGGCTATCTAAAACTGGTGCAGGGGGAGGGGACACAATGGTGCTTAATAATTTTTTTCAGATGAGGGGACATGATTTCTAGCTACGCCCCTGGCAGCACTTGTGTCACCCTGCCCTGTCCTCCTGTCCTGAGTGATGAGCCCTGGCCATCTTCTCCTCTCCTGCTCCCAGAATCCATCCCAGCTACACTGGCACTGAGTCTGCAGATTGCAATACAAAACTGTCTGTATGACAGACAGTAAGAAGAAGAGAAGATGCGCAAAAAAGTAAGGTTCCCCATCCCCAACCTCCCTATGCTAAAGGGGGAATATGCCTAGGATAGATACACTAAGGGGGGGGAGGGGGCTTGGGGATCTGCAAGACTAGTAGCCTATATACACTAAGGGGGGATCTGCCTAGGATAAATGGGGGGGCACCAAAATCTGGTTACACTCAGGGCGCTGTGAAACCTAAGGCTTGCCCTGCATGGGGGTGGGGCACGTTTGGGGGGGGGGGGGGTCAGGCAGCCAGATCCCTGGTGGGGCTAAGCTGGGAATGGTGTCCTCAGTGTGGCCAGGTATCCCCCGTATTGCAGGCAGCCTTCACTCACCTCCCAGGCTACAGCGATGAACAGCTGTGGACCCCTCCGCTCTCGCCGGCATCTCCGCTCGTACTGATGTTAAGTTCCGGGTCGCGGCTTGATGACACTATCAAGCCGGGACCCAACACTTACGTCAGAGTGAGCGGGGATGCCGGCCAGAGAGAAGGGGAGCGCCGATCGCCGGGGGAACGTCAGGAAGGTGAATAGATCCTCTTCTTTCACCCCTACTGCCGCAGCTCTAAAGGTGGCAACACACCATACAATTTTTTAAATATCTGTTCAATTTAAGAATTGCAATCAATTTTTCTGACTAATTGTAACAATTCAAAAATCTTAGCAATGTACCACACACATATGTTAAATTTTTCCCCAATTATGATAAAAATGATTGGAAACTCCGAGAAAATTGCTAGGGTGTGTATATTAACCCCCCTGGCGGTATGAAAAATTCCGCCAGGGGGCAGCGCAGCAGTTTTTTTAAATTTTTTTATTTTTTTTAAATCATGTAGCGAGCCCAGGGCTCGCTACATGATAGCCGCTGCTCAGCGGCATCCCCCCGCCCGCTTCGATCGCCTTCGGCGATCTCCGATCAGGAAATCCCGTTCAAAGAACGCGATTTCCTGGAGGGCTTCCCCCGTCGCCATGGCGACGGGGCGGGATGACGTCACCGACGTCAGGACATCATTGGGACTCCCGATCCACCCCTCGGCGCTGCCTGGCACTGATTGGCCAGGCAGCGCACGGGGTCTGGGGGGGGGGAGCGCGCGCCGCAACGGATAGCGGCGATCGGGCGCGGGCCGGCAGCGATCAGTGTGTAAATATGTAAATCGGCCCAGCAGGGCCTGAGCGGCACCCTCCGGCGGCTTACCCCGTGTCACACACGGGGTTACCGCTAAGGAGGTTAATACATTGACAATCTAATACACACAATAAAATCTTTAGAAAAATTTAAGAAAAATCGTAGTATTCACGTGATCAGGAGCCATACGTGATCAAGAGCCACTCGCGATGGCTCCTGATTGCTGAGGGGAGATATCAGCTGTCATATGACAGCTTAACCTCCTATCTCAGGGAAATGGCGGGTGGCGTAAATCCTATGCCGCATCAGCCAGCCACAAGTGCGGAGTAGGATTTACCTACAACGTTCCTGAAAGGGTTAAAGTGACCTGATATGGGGTCACAGCAATAAAATATACATACCTGGGGCTTCCTCAAGTCCCCTCCGGCCTGATTGCTCCCACGCCGTGCTCTTCTGGCTTCCCATTCGCTTGCAACTGCACATGCGTGGCCCGGCCACGCGCATGCTCCCACCATGTTCACATTGCCGGGAGCGATTTACGCCTGTGCAGTAGTAGTGCAGGAGAGTAGTACTGCACAGGGGACAGGGGTGCGCGCCTAGCCGGACTGCGCAAGCCCCGACTGGCTCCGACTGATGGATTTTCCCGGGGCCAGTTGTGGGCGAACAGGCAGTCAGAAGAGGACAGCGTGGGAGAGATCAGGGCAGCGGGGGATGGAGGAAGCACAGGTATGTATACTTTATTCCTGTGGCCCCATCTCAGGTACACTTTAAAGACAACATACAAATGTGTAAGCTGTTATTACTGCTCCTTCAATGTAAATAAATAAAATGCTAGTTACTTGGCTGTCATTCAGATGATTTAGTTACAGCAGTTTCTTAGTCCCTCGCCTGACACAGCCAAGCCAGTGAAATTACAATACCTAGTCTCAGTCTGCATACTAATTCAAATCAGTGGTTTAGAAGAAGCTATTAAACTGGATCTGAGCTGTAAAATTGCAAAAGCCCTGATTGACTCAGTGACTGATACGCACCCTCCCTGCAGGGGTGTACTAACGCCCAGAGCTTCCAGTCAGCGGTGTTTTTGTCATCTAATAACATACAAAAAATGCCGTTTCCCGGTAAGTTATAAAGCATGATTTTACTGCTTGGTGAGGAAATCTCAGTATGATCTATAATTCTGCATATATAGTTATGCATCTCATAGTCTATATAAAAAGCCATGCTTGCATACACATATTACTTAGAAGCAGTGGCATAACTAGGGAAGATGGAGCACATGGCAAGAACTTAATTTGCACCTCTTTCAGAAATGGGGGGTGGAGTGACGTAATTTTTCCAGGACAAATTGCTAAAAATGTAGACACCCAATCTTCCTACATATGGAGTAGAGTGAATAACTTGCCCTGTAGGTAAATTCTGGGAGGTCTAAATTGGCGGCATGGTCACATGTTCTTATTTTTCATTGAGGTGTGTGTGTGTGTGTGGGGGGGGGGGGTGCATGGCCTTCCTGATTGAGGCCCTCAAGTGACAAATGCAGCTAAAGTGAGGCCCCCCTTCCCACCCCCAAGTGACACATGCAGCTAATGTGAGGCCCTCCAAGTTATAAATGCAGTTCCCCCAAGTGACAGTTGCAGCTAGTCGAGGCCCCCCAAGTGACAAATACAAACCACACACGGCACTTCAAGTTCCAGACCCCCCCCCCCCCACACACACACACACACAGCAGTACAAGACCCAGACACATCACACACTCAGCACTATAAGCCCCAGACATACACACACATAGCCCCCAACCGTCCCGTTTTCGGCGGGACAGTCCCGATTTGGGGGGGCTGTCCCGCTATCCCGTTATGACCCCCCAGTGTCCCGGGAGGCTGGGGGGTCAGATGTGCAAAAGAAATGATCGAGGCCCCAGCCGGCGGATGCGGTGTGTGGGATGCGGGTCCGGCATAATATTGTCCCTCCCTCCCTTCCTCCGCATGTGCCCCCAGTGTCCCCCCTATTTGCAGAGTAAAGAGCGCAGCGGAGCGGGCAGTCTTACCATTCCTTCTCGCGTACGGGCATCTCTTGCTTCCATCTACTTCCTGTGATGTCACAGGAAGCAGGAAGCGAAGAAGACCAGATGCCCGTACGCAAGAAGGAATGGTAAGACTGTCCGCTCCACTGCGCTCTTTACTCTGCAAATAGGGGGGACACTGGGGGCACATGCAGAGGAAGGGAGGGAGGGACAATATTATGCCGGACCCGCATCCCACACACCGCATCTGCCGGCTGGGGCCTCAATCATTTCTTTTACCTCCTCACCCATGGGCACCCTCTCCCCACCCACAATTATTTTTTTTTAATACAGAATATATATATATATATATATATATATATATATATATATATATATATATATATAATTGACTAGGGGTGTGTCAGGGGTGTGTGGTTGGGGGTGTGTCGGGGGCGTGGCTTAAGTGTCCCGCTGACTCATCTCAAAAAGTTGGGAGGTATGCACACAGCACTACAAGTCCAAGACAAACACACAGCACTACACTTCCCAGACCCCCCCCCCCCCCCGCACACACACATACACACACGCAGCACTACAAGACCCAGACACACCCAGCACAACAAGTCCCAGACACACACAGCACAACAAGTCCCAAACGCACACAATACTACAAGTCCCAGGCACCCACAAAGCACTATAAGACCCAGACACACCACACACACACAGCACTACCAGTCTCAGACACAACACACACACAGCACTACAAGCCCCAGACACACGCACAGCACTACAAGCATTTACCCCCTAAATTTGTCCAAGCACCCCCAAAGCACCCCTGGCGTGAACTGACTTCAGGCGTCTAAGAGACGCCGAGTCAGTTCACAGCAGCAGCCCGGAGCAGCAGGCAGGGCTATGGTAAGATGGGCGCCCGAAGCCCTGCTCTGCAGACTTGTAGTCTGCAGTGCAGGGCTTCGGGCGGCCATTTTCCCGTAGCCCTGCTCGCCGGGTATTGCAGGCTGCTGCAGGAAGGAAGAGGATCGTGGGAGCTGAGCTGCGCACCACACGGAGGTCGGGAGAGGAGGGGTCGGAACAGGAGGTCTTCTGACTAGGTGAGTAAATGGGTTTTTCTCTTCTTTTTCAGGTGGTGCTGCTGATTGTGGTCAGAACTGCTGAGCATTGTGCATATTGGGGTCAGATCTGATAAGGATTGTGCATATTGGGGTCATATCTGATAAGGATTGTGCATATTGGGGTCAGATCTGATAAGGATTGTGCATATTGGGGTCAGATCTGATAAGGATTGTGCATATTGGGGTCAGATCTGATAAGGATTGTGCATATTGGGGTCATATCTGATAACGGTTGTGCATATTGGGGTCATATCTGATAACGGTTGTGCATATTGGGGTCATATCTGATAACGGTTGTGCATATTGGGGTCAGATCTGATAAGGATTGTGCATATTGGGGTCAGATCTGATAAGGATTGTGCATATTGGGGTCATATCTGATAACGGTTGTGCATATTGGGGTCATATCTGATAATGGTTGTGCATATTGGGGTCATATCTGATAACGATTGTGCATATTGGGGTCATATCTGATAACGATTGTGCATATTGGGGTCATATCTGATAACGGTTGTGCATATTGGGGTCATATCTGATAACGATTGTGCATATTGGGGTCATATCTGATAACGATTGTGCATATTGGGGTCATATCTGATAACGATTGTGCATATTGGGGTCACATCTGATAACGATTGTGCATATTGGGGTCATATCTGATAACGATTGTGCATATTGGGGTCATATCTGATAACGATTGTGCATATTGGGGTCATTGAACGTGTTTTTTGTTCAAATCTGCTCACATTACGTGTATTTTCTTGAGAAAACCTGCACAATTATGTGAATTTTCTGGGGAAAGGGTCACCAAAACTTGGGCCCTCTGTCTTTGCGTTGCACTTTTAAAGGGAACCCGAGGTGAGAATAATATTGAGGCTGCCATATTTATCTCCTTTTAAGTAATACCAGCTGCCTGGCTGCCGTGTTAGTCCTCTGCCTCTAATTCTTTCAACCACAGACCCTGAACAAGCATGCAGCAGGTCAGGGGTTTCTGACAATATTGTCAGAACTGACAAGATTAGCTGCATGCTTGTTTCTGGTGTAATTCAGTTCACTACTGCAGCCAATAGATCAGCAGGGCTGCCAGGCAGCTAGAATTGTTTAAAAGGAAATAAATATGGCAGCCACCATATCACTCTCACCCTGGGTTCACTTTAAATTACAGTTAGCCCCGCCCTCATCCGGTCATGACCATGCCCATTTATTCGCCGCAGGTTGTAGCCACACCCATTTTTTGCCGCAGCGCGCTTCGCGCGCCGCAGGTCGTCAGCTCCTCCGGTAATTGGTCCAGCACCTGCATAGCACCCCCTAAAAAAAATTCCTGGAGCCGCCACTGACTACAAGTCCCAGACACACACACACAGCACTACAAGTCCCAGACACGCACACAGCACTACAAGTCCCAGACTCCCCCCCACACACACACATACAGCACTACAAGACCCAGACACACGCAGCACAACAAGTCCCAGACACACACAGTACAACAAGTCCCAAACAAACACAACACTACATGTCCCAGGCACCCACACAGCACTACAAGACCCAGACACACCACACACACAGCACTACCAGTCCCAGGCACAACACACACACAGCACTACAAGTCCCAGACACACACAGCACTACAAGTCCTAGACACACACACAGCCCTACAAGTCCCAGACACACACAGCACTACAAGTCTCAGACACACACAGCACCACCAGTCCCAGACTCACCACTACAAATCCCAGACACACCACACACAGCACTACAAGTCCCAGACACACACAGCACTACAAATCCTAGACACACACACAGCCCTACAAGTCCCACACACACACAGCACCACAAGTCCCAGACACACACAGCACAACAAGTCCCAGACACACCACACATAGCACTACAAGTCCCAGACACACCACACACAGTACTATAATCCCCAGACACACACACAGCACTACCAGTCCTAGGCACACACAGCACGACAAGTCCCAGACACACCACACACACAGTACTACAAAGTCCCAGACACACCACACACACAGCACCACAAGTCCCAAACACAACACACACAGAGCACCACAAGTCCCAGACACTACACATGCACACAAACACACACACACAGCACTACAAGAACCAGACACACACAGCACAACAAGTCCCAAACACACACAATACTAAAAGTCCCAGGCACCCACACAGCACTACAAGACCCAGACACACCACGCACACAGCACTACCAGTCCCAGACACAACACACACACAGCACTACAAGTCCTAGACACACAGCACTACAAGTCCCCGACACACGCACAGCACTACAAGTCCCAGACACACATACACACAGCACTACAAGTCCCAGACACACGCACAGCACTACAAGTCCCAGACACACGCACAGCACTACAAGTCCCAGACACACACACACACAGCACTACAAGTTCCAGACACCCCCCCCCCCCCCCCCCACACACACACACACACACACACATACAGCACTACAAGACCCAGACTCACACAGCACAACAAGTCCCAGACACACACAGCACAACAAGTCCCAAATAAACACAACACTACAAGTCCCAGGCACCCACACAGCACTGCAAGACCCAGACACACCACACACACAGCACTACCAGTCCCAGGCACAACACACGCACAGCACTACAAGTCCCAGACACACGCAGCACTACAAGTACCAGACACAACACACACACAGCACCACCAGTCCCAGACACACCACTACAAATCCCAGACACACCACACGCTCACAGCACTATAAGCCCCAGACACACACACAGCACTATAAGTCCCAGACACACCACGCACACACAGCACTACAAGTCCCAGACACACCACACACACAGCACTACAAGTCCCAGATACACCACACACAGCACTATAAGCCCCAGACACACACACACAGCACCACAAGTCCCAGACACACACAGCACAAGTCCCAGACACACCACACCACACACTGCTCTACAAGTCTCAGACACCCCACAAAGCACTATAAGCCCCAGACACACACAGCACAACACGTCCCAGACACACCACACACAGCACTACAAGTCCCAGACATACCACACACAGCACTATAGGCCCCAGACACACACACACAGCACCACAAGTCCCAGACACACACAGCACAAGTCCCAGACACACCACACCACACACTGCTCTACAAGTCTCAGACACCCCACAAAGCACTATAAGCCCCAGACACACACAAACAGCACTACAAGTCCCAGACACACCACACACACACAGCATTACAAGTCCCAGACACACACAGCACTACAAGTCCCAGACACACACAGCACTACAAGTCCCAGACACACACACACACAGCACTACAAGTCCCAGACACACACACAGCACTACAAGTCCCAGACACACCACGCACACACAGCACTACAAGTCCCAGACACACACAGCACAACAAGTCCCAGACACACCACACACACAGCACTACAAGTCCCAGACACACCACACGCACACAGCACTATAAGCCCCAGACACACACACACAGCACTACAAGTCCCAGGTACACACAGCACTACAAGTCCCAGAGACACACACACACACCCCACTACAAGTGTACAAGAGAATAGTAAAGCTTGCCAAAGAGCTGCCAGCAGGGTGATGGTTAAGGTTCAGAGCTTGTCATAAATAATGGTCTGTAAACACTGCACACATGGAGAAGGCTGAGGAATGTGAGAGCAGCAGTGAAGGGAAAAAGTGGGAGATGGTGTTGCCTTCAGACCAGATGCATTAGCTTTGAGTACCAGCACTGCACTATCTCCTGGGACAAAGACATAATGGCCTCTATTCATAAAACTTTACCGCAAGTTTAGAGCTCAAAACAGCTGACTTTCCCGACCATTTAGCAAAGTGTGCATTCATAAAAGCTGTTTCCGCATGAAAAGTTACAATTCCCCAGCAGAACGATAAATTTCCGCCTTGTGCAGTGATTTTCTAGATTTATCTAGAAAAAGTAACAAAATGTCCATTGAGGGCTGGTGCACACCGAGCGGCTTTTTGGGCGTTTTCAGATCCGCTTGCGGCTGCGGATCTGCTTGGTCAATGTATCTCAATGGGGTGGTGCACACCAGAGCGGCAGGCGTTTTGCAGAAACGAAAAATGCCTGGGTGAGGCATTTTTTGGATTGCGGATGCGTTTCTGCCTCAATGTTAAGTATAGGAAAAACGCAAACCGCTCTGAAAAACGGCACTTCAGAGCGGTTTTGCAGGCGTTTTTGTTACAGAAGCTGTTCAGTAACAGCTTTACTGTAACAATATATGAAATCTACTATACTGAAAACCGCAGCAGCAATCCGCAAAACGCTAGCAAAACGCCTCATAAAAATAAAAAAAAGCGTTTAAAAATCTGCTAGCATTTTGCGGATCTGCTAGCGGGTTTTGGTGTGCACCAGCCCTCATAAAGATTAGAGGAAGTGGTATGCGGACGGGAAATACCACTTCCTCGGATGTAGCGAGAAGCATGCGGAATACATGCAAGTGAATGGGACAGAACTCCCAAGCAGCAGCAGAGAGAGCAGCGCACGGAAGGACTCTGCCAGCTTCTGTGTTTCTGCAAGCCTACCGACAGCCTACAGCGGGAAATGACCACCCAGAAGTCTAAAATACAGATGCGGTATTTTCCCTCCATGAATTTTTTCTCCCCAAATGTTTTATGAATAGCGGCCAATCTGTGGTAGGGGGAACACAGGGGGCTGCAAAGACAGTGAGAGAGAAGTTTGGAATCCTTCTCCCAATAGCTTTACCATACAGTGCTGCCCTCTCCTCCTGGCTGGCTCACATGCTGCTGGTAATGTGCTGGTTCTGCCTCCTTTCCTCCCGACAGTTCCTGGGCCAGCTGATGTAAATATATGAAGGAGACTGAGCCGGCCAGGCTGCGGGGTGATGTTTTTATGACTCGACACACTGTGCCCCCCATGTTGTTTGAAGACGGAGGCGCCCATGGCACGTGGCATGTGTGCACCCCAGTAAATACGCGTCTGCTTACAAGCAGTGGAATCATTAGGTATGTAGGAAGGAATGATGCTGTTATCAGTAAGGCTGCTTTCACAGTGGGACATTACAGGCGCACGTTAGAGCAGATTGTAACGCAGCCCAACTCAAAGTAATGAAAAATCAATGGGCTGTTCACAGTGCCCACGTTGTGTTACAGTGTAACGCTGGACGTTCAAAGAAAGTGCAGCATGCTGTGCGTTATACGTGGTTTTAGCTGCGTTAGACTGTTTGCACATGCTCAGTAAGGGGAGAGTCCGCTATTATTCCTAGCCACATGGCTAAATAATATTCACTGCACTGTAGTGTTGTCCAAATCATGAACGATTTGGATCTTTGATCCGGATCTTTTTTGTGAGTCGAAACATCCGGATCATCACAATGAAGGATTCGGTTCACAGTGGATGTCTGGAAGAAACAAGAACTGCAGCTTCTGTGCACAAGCACAATCTTCCTGCTGCATCTCTCCCTTCCCCATTAGCACCCTCAATGTGCCCTCATTCTCCTGCACCTCTCACTCTGCTGCACCCCTGCTTCCTACTTCCCTAGTAAAATGATTCAAAGATTCAGTTGAAAGATTCGGATCTTTTCAATGATCCGATTCGAATCATCCGAATCATTGAAAAGATCCGTCTACCCAGGATAGCACCAAGAGCCTCATAGCGCGGCTCAATCTAACGTCCAACTTCAACACCACCATGCGTTGCGTTAGGGGCACGTTATGCGACCTTAACGTCCCCTAAAACGCAACACCTTGGTGTGAAAGAAGCCCTACACATTTTTCAGCATCTTCTAAGGTTATAAAGACAATGGGCTCTATTCACTATGACTTCCTGCATGCGGTAAAGTACATGCGTGAAGTTTCCGACCAAATGAACGCCACGTTGAGATTCACTAAATTTTCCGCATGTGGAAAAAGTGCAGTAAATGTGCGTGATTCATGCGGAAAAATGTCCGCAAAAGTCGGTATTTTCAGCAAAAAAAATCAATTCACAAAACATTTCTGGCGCATCATTTCGTCGTTATTTACCGTTTTTTTTTTTTTATCAACTACAAGTAGTAGGTGATATATTCCGCATGTCATTGATTTTAATGAAGTCTGGAGGCTTAACTGTGCTTGCTGGACATTTTTTTTTTTAACTATTTTTCATGCAACCTTTTTACCGCATGTTTACCACACGTTTAATGGCTGTTTACGCATATTTTTTACCGCATGCGGAAAACATGTAGAAAATTTTAGTGAATGCGGAAAAAATGCGGAGTTTACCGCTAGCAGAAATTTTGCCTCTTTGTGAATAGAGCCCATTGAATGTTCATTGCCTGCTTATCTAGGAACCTTTTATCTGACTGCTAAATGGATTCAAGCCGCATGTGGCATAAAAGGTAGGGTTGTTGCCTTGTTGCAGCACTGAGTTTTTGGTTTGATTCTCCATGGAGTTTGTATGTTCTCCCATGTTTGCATGTGTTTCTTCTGAGCGATTGGTTTCCTTCCACATACATAAACATACAGGAAAATTAGTTAACCCCAATTGACTCAGTGCAGAAAGATCTTAGCTTGATTAAGCACGCATTTGAATTGATTACTTTTGTTGGTAATCGTTAACATATAGACACTTTAAATCTTGGTGAATGCTGAAACAAACACATGCAGTTCTTTGTATTTTTCTTACAAACAGGATAGCTGCACAGTGAGTATATAAGCTGTTTGAATCCTGAACAGATAGCTAAGTGGATTTAGAGTCCATCTTTGGTAGAGAAACAAAATATAGGAATGCTAGAACAAAATGTTAGAAAATTAAACTATGTTATGATATCAAAACAACAGCATTGTACCTAAAAGTATAACCGGAGGTAGAGGCTAGTGACGGGAGAATATGGAGTGTGGGATAGGAAGGAACAATGGAAATCTTGATAAAAAGGAAGAGTAAAATATTAGAATGTTTTAGCAAGGAGATCAGTGAAATCAGTCTTTCACTCAAAACATATAAATAGTGTGAAGGATTTAAAGAAAAATCAAAATCTAAAAATTATGGCAAATAGGTTAGCTAAGATGATAACAACCCGAGGTGAGAGGCATATGGAGGCTGCAATATTTATTTCCTTGTAAACAATGCCAGTTGCCTGGCAAGCCCTCTTGATCTTCTGGCATAAGTAGTGTCTGAATCAAAACTCTGGAACAAGCATATGGCTAATCCAGTAAAACCGGAGTCAGCTAAATCAGAGCGGAGCAGTGCTTTTCAGCGCTGCTAGCTTTGGGCGCAGCCAGCGCCGCCATAGACTGTAATGGGAATCAGTCTATAGCGGCGCTCAGTGAGGAAGGTCGGCTCCGTCAGAAGACGGAGCCGAAGTTGTTTAAAAAACACAATAATTCGGCCTCCAGCAATCGCTGGAAGCCGAATTATTTCATTCCCCCACTATCCATGTCGGCCTGGAGGGGGAATAGTAATTAAAACGCCCCGGACTTGTGCAGAAGCAGGACCAGCCATTTAACAGCTGGATCCTGCGCCCAAGTCTACCAGCGCCGTATTCAAATGTACGCAAATCAGAGTACCTGATCTGCTGCATGGTTGTTCAGGGTCTATGGCTAAAAGTATTAAGGCTGCATTTCCACTTGTGCGGTGCGAATCGCCGCGGTAAAAATTCACATGCGGATGCGAAATTCGCATGCGGGTCCATGCAAATTTTCATGCGTATTCGCACGGATGACGATGTATGCAAATTTAACCATGGCAGTGCTGGTGTGCTTTTCCATTGTTTCTATGCGAATTCGCATGAAAATTCGCATACCCCAACCTCATGCGAATTTCCTATTAAATACATTGTATGCGATTCGCATAGCGGTATGCGAATTCTGATGGCTCTGCCATGCAAATTTTTTCTGCACAGAAAAACGCAAAGGAATCCTGACAAGTGGAAACAGGCCCATTCACTTGTATTGCTATGCGAATTTGCATGCGAAAAACGCATGCGAATTCGCGATAGTGGAAATGAGCTCTAAGGCTCATACACACATCAGACCATAGTCTTTGGAAAATGAAAGATCACAGACCAATTTTACCACCCTTCATGTAGTATGAGAGCCATACCTACACAGTCTATTCTATGGAGCTGCACTCCCCATCAGATAAAAACCTTTGCAAGATGCTGCACACACAGATGCTGTACACCTTCAAAAGATTAGTATCTGCAAAAGATCTGTCCCTGCCAAAGATCCATTCCTGCAAAATGCATTCATAGTCTATGAGATCTGCAAATCTCATACACACCTTGTTTAACAGACATTCATCTGCAGATCAGATACACCAGGATGGATTTTCATATCTGCAGATGATTGTCTGATCTGCAGATGAATGTCAGTTGAACAAGGTGTGTATGATGATCTGCAGATCTCATAGACTATGAATGCATTTTGCAGGAACGGATCTTTGGCAGGAACAGATCTTTTGCAGATACTGATCTTTTGTGTCTGTACAGCATCTGTGTGTGCAGCATCTTGCAAAGATTTTTTTCTGATGGTGAGTCCAGCTCCATAGAAAAGACTGTGTAGAGTATGGCTCTCATACTACATGGAGGGTGGTAAGATTGGTCTGTGATCTTTCACTTTCCAAAGACTATAGTTTGATGTGTGTATGAGCCTTTAGAGACACAGGATCAGTGGGACTGCCAGGCAACTGGTATTGTCTAAAATGAAATAAATATAGCAGCCTCCACATCCCTCTCACCTCGGGTTCCTTTGCATCCGAATAGTCAGGGTTTTTTTTCCATCTAAAGCCACCTCAAGTAATAAAAGGAGGACCTTTCTTAATCTTCAGATTACATCTGACAAAGCAGGAAGCAGATTACTTTCCTCATATATTGCCAAATCGCAGCAAAAAATCACCTCTATCATGATTTTGTTTTTCAAAAATCGCGATCGCTGCAGTTTTACTGCGATTTTACCATGATTTTAATGCAAGTCAATGGGAGGTTATTTTTTTTAAACAATGCAGACGCAGTACTGACGGTCAGACGCAGTGCTGACTCTGCAGTATGTCTCAGCCCTAACACCTATGCACGTTGTTGCATGGGTGTACTGTAGCACAGAGTTCCCCAACCCTGTCCTTAAGGCCCCCCAACAGTACATGTTTTGCAGAAAACCACAAACATGCACAGGTGTGGTAATTAGTGTCTCAGCAGAGCTGTTAAACTACCGCTGTGGATTTCCACAAAACATGCACTGTTGGTGGGCCTTGAGGACAGGGTTGGGGAACACTGCATAGGGTAAGCGCTCACACTTGTCAGACTCACATTATCTTGCATGTAAATTCACATTACAAGTTAAAACCAATGCAAGTCAATAGGTTTGTTCTCACTTAAATTCAAATTTTGCATACGGGGTAAAAACCCGCAGAGGTGCAGCATAATTTCACACGCCATTAACATTATTATCATTAGCTACTGTGGAAAAACGGGAGCTTTATAAAGCACACAAGCGTGCAGTGTCCCAAAAAATTGTATGCGTAAACAATTTTTTTTTGCATTTTTTACATTTCTGACTCAATTGTGCGCTTGCCGAGCAGTTCATCGTCCGTTCTGCCGCTCAGGAGTGCTATTCGGGTGCAATTTATACTTACCTGAATGACAGTGCTTGTGTAATGGCTCATACACATGAGCCACAGCGGTGGCTCGAGCCATAAATTAAAAAAAAAAAAAAAAAAAAAAAAAGACAGCTCGTCGCCAGGTCCCTCTGTGCAACAGAGGGACACAGATTTGGCAGAAGCTGTCGCCGAAGGTTCCTCCTCCCGCCGGAAGCTCCATACATTGTGTATGGAGTTGCAGTCGCTAGTTCGCATGCACACGGTGGACTAGCGACAGTTGCGTCGATGTTGCAGCGACAGCTGTTGTCGGCGATTGGCCGCACCAATCGCCTGGCGACAGCAGCGACTAGCGACGGTTCGGGGTGCGCACCTCATACACATGGGCGACCTGTCTCCACAACACGTGCGTGCCACGTGGTTGCGGCGACAGTTGTAGCCCGTGTGTATGAGGCTTAACACACCATACTTGTCCAGAGCCGCTAACTACTGCCCGGCCAGTGCAGGAAAGCGCTGAATTTACAACCTGTCACCTGCCCGTCTGTAAGAGGTCTTACAAGTGTGAAGCCTCAGGAAGAGAATTAACACTTATGTGATTGCAGCTACATTTTCACACCCACAGGTAACTTTTTATTAATAAGCTCAAAATGGTTTAAATGTGTGCTAAGCAGTTTTTACGTGATTATAATTGCAAAACCACTGTTCCATCAAGATTTCAGCAATCCTCACTGTGACCCTATATGACCCAGAATATGACTACAGTTCATGTGAGTCTTAATAGTTTTTGTGCCATCTATAGAAAAAGACATAATGTCACAATTAATTTTGTAATGCTTTCATCACGGACAGAAAGGTGATTTTTCCACCCTCCTTAAAGCCACGTGCAGAAGGTATATGTTTACTGTTTTCTTATCAGACAGCCACAATGTGCCAGAATGTTTCTCGGCTATGAATCCCTGGTGTGGCAAGACTAGAACTTTTAAATTGAAGCATACATGAGTTGATTACGTTCCAAACCCTGTAGGTCACAGAGGTGGAGGTGACAAAGCTAAAAGGGCGTGTGCTGTTTAACAGTTAAGAAAGAAAGAATTCTCATTAGTGCACTGTGACTTTTTGGGATACAGCTTTTATCAATGCTTCTTCCTCATCGTACACAGCACAGACAAGAAAAGCAGAAATGGACAACAGCACAAGCAAGACAGACAGACGTGCATTGCTCAACCCTGGGGAGGACAATGAAATGGTAAGGACTATATGAGAATTATGCTTTTTTTTTTAACAAAATAATTTTTAAAGAAAAGTTGCTTACAGTATGATGGATATAGAAAGTAATTGGTTAACAGCTTCCTTGAGAAATTAGAAGAATTCACTACATCCAAGCAAATACCAGTTTTAACCCCTTTCACTTTCAAGTGACATGCAGCCAGCAATCAGAAGAACAGATGATGTATAAGAAAACCTTAAAGGTGTTAGAAATTGAGCATATTAGTTATCAAAACACTGCAGGATTTTACATTATGCTGTCTATGTACTGGTAGATGGATGGCGGCAGTTTGAAAATACAAGGGTTTAATATTGTTATTTGGCCACTACCTTCCAGCAGGTATGAGAACACCTCTGTTTGTTTGTGAGTAGTTGAATGTTCACCAATGCTAGCCACAGGCATTCATGGCTGTGGGTTATAGCTCTCCTGTACCTGTGTAATCACATTCCATTTACACTAAATGGTGTAGATGTCAGTTCATTGAATCATTGCTTCATTGTTAAATTGGCAGATGCGTGAAAAAGTTCCTTTTCATTAAAGGTTAACAACGACTAGAATACTAGTACAAAGTATGGCATCAATATATTATGTGAAAATAAAGGTGTAACTTTTTTTGGGGGGGTGGGGGGGGGGGGGTTGTGTCCCATCAATTGTAAGCCAACAAATGACTTCTGGTGAACAGGTCCTCACTATTTTGCAGAAACCCCAACCAGGGGGAGAACTTTTGAAACATCTAGTATTGCATGTAAACAAAATCCAAGTTCTCAATGCATAATCATCATTTATTGAAATATCAAAATACACACACGGTCCCCTAGTCCAACTCCCCCCCCCCCCCCCCCCTAAAAATTAGCCTACATGGAAAACTGGAGCTCTCTTTCCATCTATCCACCACACAAACACCACACCAATTCTGGCCAGATATGCACTACTCGCTCAGGCCTGGTGCACACCAAAAAACGCTAGCAGAGCCGCAAAATGCTAGCAGATTTTGAAACTCTTTTTCTTATTTTTCTGTAGCGTTTCACCTAGCATTTTGCGGTTTTGTGAAGCGTTTTTGGTGTAGTAGATTTCATATATTGTTACTGAACAGCTTCTGTAACAAAAACGCCGGCAAAACCACTCTGAACTGCCGTTTTTCAGAGCGGTTTGCGTTTTTCCTATACTTTACATTGGAGCAGTGATGCTCGGATAGTACTTTTTAAAATCCGAATTGACCCCAATCCGGATACCTAGGTATCCGGATCCGGCTTGGATATCCGAATCCGGCCTTTTAGATATCCGCGTGAACGCGGATATCCGGTCGCATTATCCGCGGATATCTGGATAGAAAAACCGGAAGTGCCCTTTAAATAGCTTTAAAAGGGGTTTTGAGGGCAAATGAGGCATGTATCATCATTATTTTGCAAAGGGAAACACTAATTGATGATGTGGGGACTTCGAATCCCCCCCCTCCCCCCCCCCCCCCCCCCAAAAAAGACTGTCAATTAACATTAGGCCTAGATTCCAGACAGCGGTCGTGCAGCCCACATTGTGTCCAAAGTCCAACCGCACAACTGGGACATGACAGTTTTCAGTCAAGAATTGATGCTGCAATTTTGTTTTGGGTTAAATATAGGTGGTATCAGTGGCCTGTGGCACCCTGTCCTGGCGGTGGGAGCTGCACAGGCAGCAGGAGCAGGGCAATGCAGCAGCAGGTGTAACGTGTGCCAGCCAGGAGCATGACGGATGTGGTACGTGGCACTTGCCAAGTGACAAGTGCAGAGTGACAGACAGCAGAGGAGAAGACACTAACTGGTGCACACTAACACATTAATGAATTAACAATAGTGTAGTGATAGTGAAGGGGTTAATCACTGAGCTTATCACTGTGTACAGACCTAGGCCCAGCAGCAGCACTGCAGCTGTACAGCACACACTCTAAGGCCTGGAACCCACTGAAAACCGCAAACGCAAAACGCAACCGCTAGCGTTTTGTCTGAGCGGTTTGCAAGCGGATTCATGCGCGTTTTTGGTCGTGTTTTGCAACATTGTATTTTTTCCCCCAGCGGGTGCCTAGCGTTTTGCGTTTTTATCCTGATTGGTCCTGTGAATTATTTTTCATTTTGTTACAGTGTGCTGAACCGCAAAACGCTAGCAAAACCGCTCAGTTTAGGTTTTGCTGAGCGTTTCTGCTAGCGTTTCAATACTTTACATTGAAGCGCTAACGCTCTCAAAATGCTGCAGGTCCTGCGTTTGCGTTTCTGGGAAACGCAAACGCTCCTGTGGAAGTTGCCCCATCCATTAACATTAGCCCAGCGTTTTGGCAAACTGCTAGCGTATCGCAGTGCTGCCAAAACGCTGCCAAAAGCGCTCCTGTGGGTTCCAGCCCTTACTGTCACACTATGAGACATCAGTCAAGCTAATTAACGATTACTATAGCGTATTGAAGGGGTTAATCAATGAACAGCTTTAGGTTTATAACTGTGTACAGGCAGCCCTTGCTAGGCCACCAGCACTGCAGCATGTCTCTCAGGAAGCATTCAGCAAGCCATAACGATCTGTCTCATCATGGCAGCCCTCCTTATTATACAAGGGGGGCTGGCCAGTGTTCCTTTCTGTGATTGGGTGCCAGGGCTTAAGGTGCGTACACACATGCGACTATAGTCGTTTGTAACGATCGTTCCCCGATCTTTACCAACGACGATCGTTACAAAAAACGAACCACCGACTATTAAGGCAAACGACGAACGAGCCAAATCGCTACAAAAGAAAGTTCTGTCTCGGCGGATTTTAACCAACGACGATAGTTTGCAAAAGTAGTACATCGTTGGAAGCGGTCGTTCGTACTAGGCTTGACATGCGCATTTCACTATTTCTCTGTGAAACTTCTCATTTTTATGCGCAGGCGCAATAGGTGCTTTACGTGATGTAACGTTTGTTCTAACGATCAGATCGTTACACACCTTTTAAAACTATCTTTACATAGGTCGTTCTTTCATCAATTAAAAGTTCGTTCGTCGTTCTCAACGAACGATCCTTGTCGCATGTGTGTACGTAGCATCAGGCTAGGAGGCCTCTGATTGGCTCAATGAGGTCAGGTGGGGCTGGCCAGGGTTCCCCTTTGTGATTGGTTGCTAGGGCGTCTGCTGGGAGCCCTCTGATTGGCTCCAGGACGTCATCACCTTAGTTACAGTATTTCGGATCCGGATATCCGCAGATATCCGGGTCATGCGTCAAACTATCCGCAGATAGCTATCCGGATATCTATAGCTATCCGGGATCCGGAGTCTGACCCGGATAGCGTAAAAAATGCTCGGATATCCGGGTTACTCGGATATCCGGGATCTAGATGAGCATCACTGCATTGGAGGCAGAAACGCCTCCGCAATCCAAAAAATGCCTCACCCCGGGAGTATGTGTTTCAGCAAAACACCTCCCGCTCTGGTGTGAACCACCCCATTGAGATACATTGACCAAGCGTATCCGCAGCCGCAAGCGGCTGCAAAAACGCCAAAAAACCCGCTCGGTGTGCACATCTTTTGAATGTTTACAGCATCTTTGTGTTCAGCATCTTGCAAAGATTTCTATCTGATGGGGAGATCAGCTCAATAGAATAGACTGTGTAGGTATGGCTCTCATACTACATGGAAGGGTGGTAAGATTGTTCTGTGATCTTTCATTTTTCAAAGACTATGGTCTGATGTGTGTATGAGCCTTCACTCAATATCATTCTGTCCAACATCCTGACTAAAGGCTCATACACACATCAGACCATAGTCTTTGGCCACATACACACATCAGACCATAGTCTTTTGAAAATGAAAGATCACAGACCAATTTTACTCCCTTCCATGTAGTATGAGAGCCATACCTTCTCAGGCTTTTCTATGGAGCTGAACTCTCCATCAGAAAAAAAATCTTTGCAAGTTGCTGCACACACAGATGCTGTAACAGACACAAAAGATCAATATCTGCAAAAGATCTGTTCCTGCCAAAGATCCATTCCTGCAAATTGCATTCATAGTCTATGAGATCTGCAGATCATCATACACACCTTGTTTAACTGACATTCATCTGCAGATCAGACAATCATCTGCAGATCTGAAAATCCATCCTGGTGGATCTGATCTGCAGATGAATGTCTGTTAAATAAAGTGTGTATGAGGATCTGCAGATATCATAGACTATGAATGCATTTTGCAGGAACGGATCTTTTGCAGATACTGATCTTTTGAATGTCTACAGCATCTTTGTGTGCAGCATCTTGCAAAGATTTTTATCTGATGAGGAGTTCAGCTCCATAGAATAGACTGTGAAGAGTATGGCTCTCATACTACATGGAAGGGGGTAAGATTGGTCTGTGATCTTTCATTTTCCAAAGACTATAGTCTGATGTGTGTATGAGCTTTAACGATCACTTGTTTGCAGGAGGAAATGCCTGTTTTAGTGACTCGTGTATACCTATGAATGTTTTCTCTCTGAAAAATGATGAATGATTGTTTTTCCTGTTAGAGCAGTGAGTCCCTAATGCCTGGTATGCACCAGATAGATGGGTTGAATCGATTTTCTGATCACTTATACAAAGTCGATTAGAAAAATGATCAGAAATCAGATTATACCTGTCAGTAGAGATGGGCCGAACGGTTCGCTGGCGAACGGTTCCCGGCAAACTTCGGTGGTTCGCGTTCGCCTCCCGCAGGCGAACGTTTCCGGAAGTTCGGTTCGCCCCACAATGCATTATGAGGGTCAACTTTGACCCTCTACATCACAGTCAGCAGGCCCAGTGTAGCCAATTAGGCTACACTAGCCCCTGGAGCCCCACCCCCCTTACATAAGGCAGGCAGCGGCGGCCATTACGGCCACTCGTGTGCCTGCATTAGAGAGAGTAGGGCGAGCTGCTGTCTGTCTCTCATAGGGAAAGATTAGTTAGGCTTAGCTTTTCCTGGTTGCATACCTGTTCAGTGATCCTGCCACTGCATACCTGTTCTGTGAACCCACCCACCACTGCATACCTGTTCAGTGATCCTGCCACTGCATTCCTGTTCTGTGAACCCACCCACCACTGCATACCTGTTCAGTGATCCTGCCACTGCATACCTGTTCTGTGAACACACCACTGCATACCTGTTCTGTGATCCTGCCACTGCATACCTGTTCTGTGAACCCACCCACCACTGCATACCTGTTCTGTGATCCTGCCACTGCATACCTGTTCTGTGATCCTGCCACTGCATACCTGTTCTGTGAACCCACCACTGCATACCTGTTCTGTGATCCTGCCACTGCATACCTGTTCTGTGAACCCACCCACCACTGCATACCTGTTCAGTGATCCTGCCACTGCATACCTGTTCTGTGAACCCACCACTGCATACCTGTTCTGTGAACCCACCCACCACTGCATACCTGTTCAGTGATCCTGCCACTGCATTCCTGTTCTGTGAACCCACCCACCACTGCATACCTGTTCAGTGATCCTGCCACTGCATACCTGTTCTGTGAACCCACCACTGCATACCTGTTCTGTGATCCTGCCACTGCATACCTGTTCTGTGAACCCACCCACCACTGCATACCTGTTCAGTGATCCTGCCACTGCATACCTGTTCAGTGATCCTGCCACTGCATACCTGTTCCGTGAACCCGCCACTGCATACCTGTTCTGTGAACCCACCACTGCATACCTGTTCTGTGAACCCACCACTGCATACCTGTTCTGTTCAGTGGACCCGCCACTGTATACCTGTTTAGTGAACCCGCCACTGCATACCTGTTCTGTTCAGTGAACAGTTTGGTGTGTCAGTGTGAAGCAGTACCTTAATTACACTACCTGATTGATGTATACACATGCAAGATGTTTTAAAGCACTTTAGGCCTGTCATTTAGCATTCAATATGATTTCTGTCCTTAAAACGCTGCTTTGCGTCAAATCCAGATTTTTCCTGGGGACTTTTGGCGTATATCCCACTCCGCCATGCCCCCCTCCAGGTGTTAGATCCCTTGAAACATCTTTTCCATCACTTTTGTGGCCAGCATAATTATTTTTTTTTTTTAAAGTTCGCATCCCCATTGAAGTCTATTGCGGTTCGCGAACTTTAACGCGAACCGAACCTTCGGCGGAAGTTCGCGAACCCGGTTCGCGAACCTAAAATCGGAGGTTCGGCCCAACTCTACCTGTCAGAAATAATCAATTCGAACCCATCTATCTGATGGCAAATTGCATGGTGTGTACCAGGCATGAAGTAGCAGAGCGGCGTTCATCTCCCTCTCTGCTCTTCTGTAACCACAGATCTGTTGTATTTATTTTATAGTATTTATTGTACTGATTCTTTCACAGGTGTTTTTTTTACTGTTTGCCAACACGGTACAAATATATATATATATATATTTTTTTTAATGTTTAGTGTATGTTATTACTTTTGGTATACAAAACAGAATGTAACAATACAAAAGTATACAACAGTACATTTGCAATTATAATTATAGAGAAGTTGTCTCCTAGGTTCTCAACGTGTGGTACGCGTACCCCAGGGGGTACTTCTGATGGTTCCAGGGGGTACTCAGGCTTGATATACTTAACCAAGAATAACAAATTTAGGGTTTTAGAAAATGATAACTCTTATTTAAACAACAGCAAATTAGTATTTCAGCTAATTAAAAGCAATAGTAAATGCTTGGAAATGGTTTAGAACCAATTATCATGTACTAGAATTAAATATATATTTGTCAAGGGGTACTTGTGATAATGTTTACTATGCTAGGGGGTACTTGGTGAATACAGGGATTTAAAAGGGGTACATACCAATGAAATGTTGAGAAACACTGGTCTAGCTCATACTAGACTACTGCTGCCTTTAAAATGAGCCAGCAAGGGGTTAAGATTTAGCTTAGAAGGGGCTGTCATAAATCTCTCTAAGGGAAAAAAAAACTTATCTTTCTGTTTAAGATTTACAATCCAGGGGGAGAGAGGAGAAGGAATGGCTCAAGTCATTAACAGAGTCTGACCAGCAATACATTGTTTAGCCCAGCTTGAGTTGTAAAGTGGAAATAATTCTGTTAAAATGTTTACCTTACTGGATCAGAAATTGCGTCTACATTGTGATTCATGTTTCTCTACACCCCTGGCAATAAACTGAAGCTTGTATGTTCAGGAGATAGCACTGTCTCATCGCACACCACAAAGTAAGTAAAATACACGGAGCTCTGGAATTCTGTGTGTGCAGCAAAGCCGGGGCGGCTTTGGAGCAGGAGAAATGATTTATTTTGACATGCAGTCTCTTATCTCTCTCAAGTCCTGCCGCCCTTTTATCCTTCAGATTTTTTTCCACCCTAGGCCGCGGCCTTTGTGGCCTTTGCAGAAATCCGGCCCTGGCTAACGTCAACATTTCGTGTTTGCAAGTTTTACCATAACAATTTGCATTCGCAAGCAATTTGGCGAACTCCATTGACTTTAATGGGCAGACGGATGTCTAAAACCTTCAGGGCATCTCTGTAGCCACAATTTGTTTAAAAAGGCAGTGGCAAGGCAGAGGGCAATCAATGGCAAAATAGTGACCAAAAATACATATTTTGCGCAAATGCTTGTGTTTTTTTGTTTGTTTGGGTTTTTGTTTTGTTTTTTTAAATGTTTATTGGCAAGATTAGAGCATACAAAAATAGGCTGGCACTGCTGCAGATCATGGGCCGGATTTACAGCTCAGGAGCCTATAGGCACAGACGTCTTGGCACCCTAAGACCCGCCCCTCAGCTCAGGCTACACCCCCAAGACACGCCTCCTTCTTTTAGGAAATAAAACCACCCACAAGGAAAAAATAATACCAATAACAAATTGTGATAGTTTCTAATCACAGGCAGGTATAAAAGATAGCTTGAGGCCTAGACAAGACCCCCCCCTGTAGCCTAACGCTACGCACGCACATGCAGTAAGCATTGGCAAAAATGGCCAATAATGACTGTTTCAGCCAATGATTGTTAAATGTAAACAGGGATGACAGATCCTTAACGGCTCACGTTGCCTGAGCATGACCAATCACAGTGCTTTTTTGCAATTGTAACAGACTATTTGGGCGCAGTGGCTCCTGTACAATTTGGATGTCACAATTGACTCTGAAACAAATCGCCTAGTATACGGTACATAAAATGATGTACACCTCGGACCAAGCAGTCATAACTGTAACTTCCGGCTAACACTAATGCTGCTTTTCAGTGCTTGTGCCAGTAAATAATTTTCTATATAAACAATACGTTAAACATGATTGCAGTGAAACACTAGGGAGCTGCGGTTATTTTGTATATATGCATGCCAAAATATGCGGATCATCGGGGCATTTCTGTAATGTTGTCTTCAACACCGATAGACTAGTGTACATTAAATAACGCACACCAGGGACCAACCAAACATTGCAGTAAATTTCAGCTACAAACCGTAACGCAGCATATAGTACCAGAACCGGTAAATAACGTACTACACAAGACACACGTAAAATATCGACTGCAGTGAATCATTAGGGCACAGTGGTTATTTACACATATTTGCATGGTGGTAAATAAACTACACGGACTAACCATACGCAGCTTTAAATTGGGCAGCACTGTGTCATAGTGGTTAGCACTCTCGCCTTGCAGCGTTGAGTCCTTGATTCATATCCTAGCCTGGGCACCATGTTCAAGGAGTTAGTATGTTCTCCCCGTGTCTGTGTGGGTTTCCTCCAGGCACTCTGGTTTCCTCCCACACCCCAAAAACATACAGACAAGTTAGTTGGCTTCCTCCTATATTGGCCCTAGATTACAATATATATATATATATATATATATATATATATATATATATATATATATATATATATATATATATATATATATATATATATATATATATATATATATATATATATATATATATATATACAGATACACTGCAGGAATAACACACACGTACACACACACGTACACACACACACACACACACACACACACACGTACACACACTGCAGACACAACACACAGACACACACTGCTCAATACACACACACACACACACTGTACAATACACACACACAGACACTGCACAATACACACAGACACTGCACAATACACACAGACACTGCACAATACACAGTAACAGACACATGCTGCAAAATACACACACTGCACAAAACACACAGACACTGCTCAATACACACACACACATTGTACAATACAGACACACACTGCACAATACACACAGACACATACTGCACAATACACACAGACACACACTGCACAATACACACAGACACACACTGCACAATACACACAGACACACACTGCACAATACACACAGACACACTGCAGAAATGACACACACACACATAATGCAAGAATAACACACACACAGCCACCACACATACAGACTGACCAAAGGAAAAAAAATACTTCACCACAGCCTTTAAACTTTCTCTTCGGCTGGAGCTGCACACACCAGACTCGAGTGGAAGGAGGGCGGGGCTGTTGCCTACACAGTGTTGCCAACTTAGCGCCTTTGTCGCTAAATTTAGCGGCTTTTCAAGTCCCTCTAGCGACAGCTTTTCTAAAAAGCGACTTAGCGACAAATCTGGCGACTTCCCTCCCCCATCCCAAAGCACTCACATATTAGGCCCGCCGCCCGTCCTCTCGCAGGAGTCCCCCCACCCCATCAAGCCGCTGGTTGCAGCCCAGTATGGGGCAACCAATCACCGCTCTTTCAGTCAGGGGACGTCACTCACACTAGCCCCTCCCTGCTTCCATCGCAGGCGCTCTTGCTGGTGAGTGGGGCGGTGACATCAGGTGACAGGTCGCTGGATGATGTGTGGGAGGCGGGGTCAGGGGTGGAGCCGTTATGCAAATTACGTGATGACGTCATCCAGCGACTTCTAGCAACTTCTAAGATAGCCAATAGCTACTTTCCTTACTGACTGTGCCTACATCCCCTGCAGCTATCCCCTGTAGGCTGTATTCCACTGTCCAGGCTGCACTCTGCTGTAAATATCCTCTTCCCTCTCCCTGCCCTGGACTATTACGTTGGAGCACCGGCAGAAATTAAGGGGAGGCCGTTTTTCTTAATTGATTTTTAAACTAACCTGATCTACTGAGCTCCGGTTTCCACTGCTGTCAGAGCCTCGTTGTACTAGTTTTCCCCATGGCTCCTGGCAGCTAGTGTTGTCCGGATCATGAACGATTCGGATCTTTGATCCGAATCTATTTTATGAGTCGATCATCCGAATCATCAAAATGAGTGATTCGGATCGCAAAAGGGGTGGGGCCAGGAGCGACACGCCCCCTCGCAGCGGGGTCTTGGAAGCAGAGCAGAGATGGATCGCTCTGTTGGAAGGGAGGCAGCCTTGCAGGGACAGGTAGATGAGAGAGAGGGGACATGGGTGCCACTGCCAGATATGTGTAGAGCACACATACTGGCTGCAATGTGCTGCTCATTACAGGCTGTCTGTTCCGTAGTGCTGCACAGTGAACACATGGGAAGCTTTTGGCTCAGCACAGCTCAGTAACTTTGCAGACACTGTGATTGAAAGGCAATATAATCCTCCTGCACTCGGCACTAAACAGCTGCACTTCACTTCTGGGAATGCTTTCTTTCACTGTGCGACCTTTTCTTTCAAAGTGTACAGATGAGCATATAGGTGAAATATATGTAAAGCATATGACTTCAGCATGTGGGTATTACGTGCAAACATTTCTGCTCTCTGCTCGTCCCTCCTCCCATCTCTGTCCACTTCCTGCCCTCTGTCCATCTTCTCCCCTTCTCTGTGTGTCCACTCCCTCCCCTTCTCCTGTCCACAGACCTGTCCTGCTGTTCATTTCACCCCCGAATGCTTCCGGTAGTAAAATGATCCGAGATTCGAATCAAAGATCCGGATCTCTTCAATGATCCGATTCGAATCATCCGGATCATTGAAAAGATCCGAACTTCCCATCTCTACTGGCAGCCGTGAAATCAACAAAAAGTCAGCGCGCTGCCTCTAGATGCCTATCCTCGGGGAAGTAGCAGCTGCTTATTAATGCCTGCAGGGGACAATTGCCGAGTTGTGCGGGGCGGACGGCTGCTGTTCAACTGGATTAGGATCCCACCAATGCAGAGAGCGGCAGAGCCAGTGAGGGGAGATTCAAGTGGGACCCGCCTCTGTCACTTAAAGGCGCCTATAGGTTCGTGCCTTATGGTAAATACAGCCCTGTGCAGATGCTTAGTTTATTTTTGCAAAAATATGAACAAGTGCAATACAATGGTGCAATGGTATACAAAAAAGTGGTACACATACCAAAAGTGAGGAGGATATTTTTGCAACAATAAATTAAGCATCTGCAGCAGTGCCAGCCTTTCTCTTTTCTACCTGCCTACATCCATTGTCTGCTGGCTAGAGCACGCTGACTGAGTATGTTTAGGAAGAGGCACATTTAATCCACTAGTGCATGTTCACCATATGCATGTGTTCACACTGTAGTGCCAACCTACTGCAGTCTTTTTGGCATACAAAAGTAATACAGGCAAAAGGTAACTAATTAGAATCAGACGCTGTGCCAAAGCTAAGGAGTAGTACAAATAACATACAGGAAGTATGCAAAAGTATAATTGAAACTGCTTGCCAATTTATAGAGGTATAATACGTTTGAGGCATCAAGTAGTAAGTGCAGAATTGGAAAAATAAGAGGTATACATAATAATCAATGATCATTGCAGCAGACAATAGAATTATAGATATGTAACCAAAAAAAAAAAAAAAAAAAAAAATAAGAGTGCAGACTATAAAGTAATCCGTAAATATATTAGATATGTAAAATGATCATAATAGGTAACCCAAAATCGACTACAACACACCCGACCTGTGGCAAAAAAAAAATCCTAGCTGGTAACCGGGAGGTGGGAAGAAGTCCATTTAGCCCAAATATTACTAAATTGTCCTGAACATCCTCCTATACGTATAAACAAGCTTAATAAAGAGCAATATGTTATTGACTTGTGTTAACCTGCTGGAAACCTCAGGCAGCTGTGGGGCAATCCAATTGATCGTCATTATTATTATTATTATTAGTAATAGTAGTAGTAATGCTGGGGGGTCATGCTTTCTGACCACCCAGCACAAGAAGGCTAAGAGCTGGATAATGGAAGAGGCTACACAGGTTGCCCAGAGCAACTGCAGCTCTGGGCTTCCGATATCGCTAAAAATAAGACGCAAAGGCAGTGCAGTGCGATGTTGCGCTGCTCTTGCGATAGCAAACATACAGACAGATACAAGACAGGACAATGTATCCAAAATACCCGCTGATGAGGACAATGCTTCACTGGACAAAGATTCATCAAGTTTTATTAGAGTGGACTGTAATTCTAAGACAGCTGCTAAACAGGTGAATATTACTGCAACACCAACTGAGGTAAGCAGTGCCTCTGAGTCCTCTGCTAGAGATATTGAAGTATCCAAAGTACTGGGTGAAGCATAAGACTCTGCGACCACAGCTTCACTGGACAGGATCACTGAACAGTCCATGTTGCAGGGCAGAACCATGGAAGCACCTGCTGGACAGCATAATGATTCTGTGACCTGAGCTTCACTGGACAGAACCACTGCATAATTCATGGTACAGGGCGAATTTACTGGAACATTTTCTGGACAAGGCAATGATTCTGTGATTTCAGGTTCACATAACCGATGCTCTGAACCATTCATGGAACCAGAGCGAGGTGTTGAAACAGGAAGATCAGGACACAATGTTTGCGCATCTGAACCACCGTTCTTCAAGTGTAAAATTGGACAATTCAGATGCTGGGGTACTAAGATTCTAAACCTGATTGCTGAGACTCAGAAACTGTTGTAGTGCATCTATTGATGTCTGCTGGAACATATGGTTTGCAGAATGCAGAAAACAAATCGGTAGGAATTTTGTATTTTTTCGCAAAACGTTTTGCGATTAACAAATTCAAAGGGGTCATCAAAAACCTCATTTTCATCAGCAACTTCCTCAGCCCAAGTCCTCATCTGGCGATCAAGCAGGTATAAGACAATAAATCTGGACTGCTGAAATGCTGTAGCTGATCTGAAAAAAGAACATGAATTCAAAATTTTGCAATGCTGCAAGAAAGTCAGCAAAGAGTTTTTGCCTCCATTATAACGAGTTAGAGAAGCAAGGTGTGCATCTCCTCTTGGTTGTAGGGAAACAAAGCTAGCCGGTGATGTCATTGCTGGGGGTAAAACAGAATTAGCATTTTTCTTTACAGAAGGTAATTGCTTAGGGATTCTCGGCATCACAGGACCAAAAATGGAACATCTTAAGTTAGTGTGACTACACAAATGATCGGTTGCTATGGGCAACGGAGAGACCAAATTGACATTGGTTACTGAGTGTTGCTCATACTGACTCCCCGAGCGATCATTCAAGATCTCATTCCATGCATCAATTAGCGGAATCACAAAGTCATGCACACACAGATTCATTTCAATTAAAGAAGAAGCAGACTCATTGCATGCATTCAAAACTATGTCGCTCCTAGCAGTGTAAAATTCATAGAAATATTCTTGATCTTTCTCCAATTCATAAATCAATTTTTCAAACGGAGGATCCCATTTATTCTTGTCAGACACTAAACAATTATTCTGGGTATAATTTACAGTTAGACCAGTCTGCAGGAAGCTAGCTGGAGTGGACTTGGCTTGGTTCACTCCTGACAGAGAATGAACTCGATTAACTGGATCATTACTAGGATATTTCCTATTCGTAAGAATATCCAGGACTTGTAACAAGTGTTGAACTGCAGAATATGCAAATTTTCCTTGCTGCACAAACAATTTGATTTGCTCAGTACTCCCTAATAGTTCCTCATAAGAATGTTCAGACAATTATTTTAAACAAAAATCTTTATTCTCCTTGGCTAGCAAGGAAAGTTCAGTAGTTTCAAAGTTCCATTTGACTCCCATGAAGGACAATTGCATTTCTTTATCTGCTAATGACAGTGTGATGTGTAGTTTTTATGCAATACTTTAGACTTTGCTGCATACAGATTGCTTTTTAAATGCTGCTGAACAGGGCCGGGCCGAGGTATAGGCTGGAGAGGCTCCAGCCTCAGGGCGCAGTGTAGCAGGGGGTGCACAATTCATTCAGCTGTCATTCCTAATTGTGTTTGAAGCAGGAAGAGATAAGAAAAGAAGATACATGGGAGTGACTACAAGCAAGATAACTAGAGATTAAGGTGTTGGGGGCCCTGGGGTGCCTCTTAGTCTAATAGCAATCAGTGTGTGATGGCTGGGGTGGGAGCAGGGCCGTTTTTTGAGGCGTGCGGTACGTGCAACTGCACAGGGCGCAGTGCAGCAGGAGGGAGAAGGGGGGCGCTGGCAGAAGTACTATACCGACAGATAGCAAGACGGTGACACGCAGAAGAAGACCAGCGTGATCATCACCTCTCTGCACTCGTCCTGCTGTGTCAAGTGAGAGGAGAGGAACATCCAGGCCAGGGTAAAGATTATGTATAGCCCTGGCTGTTTAGCTTATGCATAGTGCCGCTGCAGAGCCGTGAGTTCTGCTCTGGACGTTCTTTCAATATTTAAATGATTGGATGATTTATTTTAGCCACATGTGAGTGTAGAACGCTGTGTGTGTGTATAGTGCAAGATTCCTTCTCCCCCCCCCCCCCCCCCCCCCCCCCCTGCATCAGCAATGTAACTTGATACCTTCCTTCTGCACTAACTTCCTGGGCTCCGGGATAACAGAAGCGTACTGAACTGGAATGTGAACTACTCCGCCAGGTACTTTCTCTTTCCCATATTCCTCTCTGCTTGTATCCCAAATTTTCCCTAGTGCCCCATGCACATGCTTCCCCCTCAGAGCTCACACTCTGCAAGTCAGGTTATCTCTGCCAGTATTTCAGCTCCTGACCTGCTATTTTCACACACTGATGCAGGGTGTGTGTGTGTGTGTGTATGTGTTACAGGTTTGTACGTGTGTGTATGGTGTGTGTTACAGGTTTGTACGTGTGTGTGTATGTGTGCGCATGGTGTGTGTGTTACAGGTGTGTGTGTGCAGGGCCGGCCTTTGACCTGAGCGACCGGTGCGATCGCTCAGGGCGCCGGCTTCCAGGGGGCGCTCGTGCCACCTGACCTGGCCGCATGTGTTTTAAGGAACTGCGGGGCCCCGGCTGGGTCCGTCTCGCTCCGCCCCCTGGTGCGCTGCTGGGGGTGATGGGGCAAACATGCCCGGGTGGCCGCCGTGATGGAGGGGGGAGGGCAGCCCGACCTCTCCCTCCCTTCCTCTCCGGGCACCCTGCGTGCTCCCCCCCCTCCGATCCGATGCAGACTGCTAAGAGAACAACTCCCCTTCCTGGTTCCGATCTCCGGCTCCTCTCACTTGCTGCTGGTCGCCTCTTCTACATAGCCGCTGATGCACAATAAACTTCCTGCTTAACAGGAAGTTTATTGTGCATCAGTGGCTATGTAGAAGAGGCGACCAGCAGCAAGTGAGAGGAGCCGGAGATCGGAACCAGGAAGGTGAGTTGTTCTCTTAGCAGTCTGCATCGGATCGGAGGGGGGGAGCACGGAGGGTGCCCGGAGAGGAAGGGAGGGAGAGGTCGGGCTGCCCTCCCCGCGGCTCCCCCCTCCTCTATGAGGGGGAGGGGGGGTTACCTACCTACCTACCTACCTACCTACGGGGGGGGGGTGTTACCTACCTACCTAATCTATACTGGGGGCAGCTACCTATCTAATCTATACTGGGGGTACCTACCTATCTAATCTATACTGGGGGCACCTACCTATCTAGCCAATACTGGGGGCACCTACCCAGGGCCGGCCTTAGGTTTCACAGCGCCCTGAGCGTAACCAGAGTTTGGTGCCCCCCCCCCCCCATTCATCCTCTTCGCGTGTGAGTGCACCACACACATACACTAATGGGGGGGGGGGGATGGCGGGGGGATCTGCTGTCTAAATACACTTAAAGGGGATCTGCGACTGTAAGACTAGTAGCCTAAGCCTATGTACACTAAAGGGGGGGGATCTGCCTACATATACAAGACCAGATCCCCCCCCTTAGTGTATATGGGCTTATGCTACTAGTCTTGCAGTCGC